>NC_064305.1:64500260-64606705 GCF_023373825.1 Bactrocera dorsalis
CATACTAAAATTATAGGGGGAACACTTCTCCAGCCTGATAAATGACAGTGAAAGCATAACTCCAGGAGATGGTGAACCTGATTTCTCAATCGATGACGATGGAAAAGACGTTCCATTGCCCGACCAAGAAGAAGTTCGAATAGCAATTACCCGCCTGAAGAACAACAAAGCGGCGGGGGCGGATGGATTGCCAGCCGAGCTATTCAAACACGGCGGCGAAGAACTGATAAGGAGCATGCATCAGCTTCTTTACAAAATATGGTCGGACAAAAGCATGCCCAACGATTAGAATTTAAGTGTGCTCTGCCCAATCCACAAAAAGGGAGACCCCACAATCTGCGCCAACTACCGTGGGAACTCGTAAACTCGGCTATAACCGGGTAAGCGGTAAAAAGAAAAAGTTCAAGACTCTCTAAATAGGTAATATATGGAAGCCTTACAAAGTATTGACCAGACTTAGTCTATTTTTGACACAAGGCAAAAGTCTCTCTCCAAATTATTGTTATATATTTGAACTCAAATTCATAATCAAAATATTTCAACTACCCCACAGACCTCTAACCATATCAGTTTAATTTAATTTGCATAACGGTATTAATGTTATAGTATTATCAAAGTAGCAAAAGTGAAATATAATCAGCAATTGGAAGACACGGCATAAGGCAGAAGAAGATACAAAACCGCCTCCATATTGCCACACGAAGAGCGTTGTAAGATGACACGCTCAGCGTAAGAGGAAGCATAATTTACTTAAAGTTGCAATAAAGTGGTTGCTTGTTGCTACTGGTCCGCCGTACTCACTAACAGTTAAACAACGGGGCCAATGAGGCTGTCTAAGTCGTCGAGCAAGCGGCAAATGCGTGCCACTAAATTTATCTTCGCTTATTTTCATTTTGTGTCTTTTGCAGCCTTCCTATTTTCCCATGACCACTAATATCTCTGCTGCTGGTGCTCCGACTGGCTTCGCTGAGCACGCTCAGTTTGCTGTGTAAATTTGGATAGGAATGAGAGTACTTACTTCTACTTGACGATGCGCTAACATATGCCGAAGAGCGTCGCTTGAGTCCACTCGTGCCGTCATTATTGCTCCCGATGGGCAGAAATCGCGATAGTGACAGCAAAGTTTTGAAGAGGTCAGTCACATTTTGATCCTCTTTGGCGGAGCACTCCAGCACTTTCGCTCTGCAAGTGAGAAAATAATGTAACTGATTAAAATCAAAGGGGACAGTCGTCACGAGTACATAAAAAGTAGTTATTATTCTTTTTATTATACGTAAGCAAAACGAAAGTGCAAAATGTGATAATTTTATTGACATAAAAAAAGTTAGTAATAAGAAAACGTATTAACTTCGGTTGCATCAAAGCTAAAAAACTATCTATTTGGAGGTTCCCTACTTATTTTTAAAGAAAAAACAAACAAACTTAAATGGGGAATATTTATAATCAATTGAATAGCATTTTTTCGCTTCGTGGCGACGTGATGTTTTGCCTCAAGTCCTTATTCGAAGCGGGATTGTCCGGAAAGACTTTAGATTTTCCATATCCCCACAGGAAAATGGGTAACGGTGTGATATCACATGATGTTGGTGGCCAATCGCCCAGCCCAAAACTTGAAATTATCTGCTCATTGAAGAGTTCTCTCAATAATTCCAATCATTGATGCGGTGTTGGGGAAGCAGAGCCGTTTTGCTGTAACCAAATATCGCCGAGATCACGAGCTTACATTTCTGGCATCAAATAGTCGATTATCACCGATGATTCCCGGGCCCACAAACCGGACGAAACCCTTGTTTTTTTCTGAATAAATGGCCTTTCTTGAATTTCCTTAGGTTGCTCTTCGTCTCAAATGTGACAAGTGGCGACCATTGTTTTTGACGGTGTGATGTTTAACCCTACAGTTTTGCACTATCCCATTGTTAGACTTAACCTTCTTCGGTCTATGTCGCAGAAAGTATTTTCAAATTTACCTCATGCCATTACACTGGCCTACACTCATTTTAGTGCCTAAGATTTTATACCTGATTTTGGATGTATTTTATGAGTTGATACGAGAAAACAAGTCACAATTTCCATATCAGCTCTTGTTCATAAGAAAGAAGAAAAAATATCTAGTAGCAGGAATGTGGTTCATCCTACCTACTATACCGACTGATGTGCACAAAGCTGCACCAAACCAAACATTTATTTTGTAGGCCAGTGTTATAACAGGCGTACCTCTGGCCCCAAATTACATTGTTTGGGAGAAACTCAAGAAGCACAAAATCTGGATTTCAGTCGTAAGTTAATGAAGGGCCGTGTTAATGATTATACCTGCACTGTAGGGCTGAATTTGGAGCAAGACTTTCATCCCTTAGGTGTTTGGGAACCTACTACGATATTGGATCACTTTTAAGAAAATACTTGCACCTACTTTATAGGTTTTAATCGGTACTAACTCTAATCGTCCTGAATATAAATGCCCGAAGGAGTAGGAAGTGATCATACGATATCTGAACCATTCAATATACCTGCTACAATAAGTTTCCGGATTGTTGTTAAGCGAAAACTATTATTACTACAGGTTATCTACTATTTTAAACAAATTATGAAATATCCATCACTGATAAAAATTTGTATTTTTGGAAATCTTGAGAGACTCACAAGTTTGAAAGATTTCTGTACAAGTAAACAAATTAAGACACTTAATACTACAAATATGTAAAAAGTTCGTTAACTTATTGCATTGCTACTGAACGAACATTTATTTCTAATTTCTTTTTATTGTCTGACTGAAAATACTATCAACCATAACTCGTACTATATATCTACAATTTTTGCAAGCAAACACACATACATATGCAGTTCCCTGCCGTCATTGTCGACATTCAAAGCTACACAAACGCCAATCGAAAACTGGCGATTATTATTTGATACACCTAAAAGCAGGCCAGCGGCAATGAACAAAAGTGAAACGAAGCGGCACCGCTTATGCAATCTGTCATGCATTCAGTGACAACTATGGCGTGTATTGTTAATCACGGTTCCCTTGCGTCATTGCGCCATAGTGCTACATCAATGTACGTCTATGTAGATAGAGGGAGGCAAAACTTTAGCTAGTACTAACGTTGTTTATCTCTTGTCAACCAGATGTGGCATATGTCCGTTTTAAGGATTTAAAGAGAGTTGTTTACTATTTGCTTTTGTTGTTATTATTTTTTTCACAGCACCTTCGCTCTGTAGCATATTGTGGAATGCAATGTGGTTTTATGCCACACGCGATTTTTTTCTGATATTCGCATCAAAGTCCAGCTTAGCAGCTTTGTAATTGTAAATCTAATGCATTTAATAGTAAAGTACGGTGGCCTAAAATTACTACAATTTGAGGTCATGAATACAGTATTTCTAATGCAGTAATGCAGCCCTTACACCTACAAACAGCTCAACCTTTACCTGCTTTAGAGCCATCCATAGTTTGGTTGCATACTTATTTCACCCACTGTTGCGTGCCCCTAGTCGTAATACTTTGAAGTATCTAGGTACGCATTCAAATCAGGGCTACTAAGTTTTACCTCTACGACGCTCTCTCGCACTTGTTTCGATAAGTCTTCAAATATTAAATTACAATTTACATTTCAGTTAAGGTATACCATTCACTAATTGGTGGCAGCAGCCGTTGCTCGTACCATTTACGTATATGTATGTATGCCGCAGAATGTCGACGAAATCATTGAAAATGATTTAAGTACTTAAGTGACTGTTTAATACTGTTGGCAACTAACTGTTTCAGTTTGCTAAATCGGCAACTGGCAGCCAGGGATTTTCATAGATTTTTTATTACATACGATTTACAAAAATTCTATAAAGCCTTACTTAAAAAGCCGAATATCTCGAGAAGTGTTAATGAATACGATTTTGACCTCGTTTCTTTCTTATATCTTACGAGATATATACAAAAAATGCGAAGTTCTGAGAAAAATCGGCTTTAGAGCCTCGCCGGTGTGAGTTACGACTTTGTTGCACTGGGCACTTTTGTGGAGTGAACAATTTTGAGTAATATTCGTCTAAAGTCAAAGCGATGTCATAAAATACCTCTGATCTGTAGCAATTTAAAGATAAAAACTCACGATTGTAGTGTATTTTCTATGGAAAATTTTTACAGGCTTTGGTCCAGTTCTTAATATTAATATTAAGGGCTAAAATTTTCAGGGAATTTTTTTTATGGTATTTGGAAAGAAATTTCGTGACGAAACTGAAAAAAATAGTTAAAATACTCCCTAATATATGTGTACAATAAAAAAGCCGTCATTGAGTTGATTGATGGGCAATGAGGGAGTTGAGTGCTGACTTTAAACTGCTACGTATACAAAGTCAAAACACAAATAATTTTACTAACATACATTTGTATTTAATCTTACGGGAAAATAAAGCCAGTAAAGGCTATCTTAAATTCGGGATTCAGTTAATTTTTATTTACTAGTCAAAAAGATATGGATACTATTTATGATCCATGTAGAGGTACTTTTTACAATAGCCTTTTTTTGACAGATCACGCGTGCTGAAAGTGTACACGAAGACCATCCGAATATGCAGAGTCGATTGAGCACCGTTCGAAGCAACTCGGACTAACGTATAGAACGACTTGGCGAGTTTTACGTCGAGAGCTTAAGTGGTAAGCGTACAAAATACAGCTTGTGCTAAAACGGAAGCCGTTAGATCTTCTCAAACAAAATCTTTTCAATATATGGGCTCTTGGAAAGTTCCAAAAAATGTGTTTAAATTTGTTTAGGCATGCACTGGGAATGCAAGGAAGTAGTGTTAACAAGCCGATAGGTGGGTAAAATTGATTGATTAGGACCCCTTTCGGTTGCTTTGAGTGAAAAGATTTCACCAGAGAACAATGTATAAGAAGGTGTTGGTAAAAAAAACAAGATCATAAGGTAAATTCGGGGTATTCTTGAATCTCTGTTAGTTTCCGCACGAGCTTTAACAAGATCGGCATAGTCAAACGTATTAAAATTCATAAGAAAATGATTACGGAGCTTGGTGTGGTAATATCTCAATATTTTTGGAGTGGCTCTGTAAGTTTGCCTGAAGTATAGAGTTGACAGTCTTTGAACTTTAATTTCGCGATTGGTCTTTGACCTCGAACCTCAAATCATCAATTAAAATAAGACTGATGCACTCGTGTTTAAGGTAACATAACCTCAGCGACCACTGTGGAAAACATGTTGCTGCTGTATTCGAAAACTTTTTCCGAAACAAAGCCTATCATTTTGCATATTTAACCGTTTGCCGAACTTTAAAATTTCACCAGCCCTCAATATGTACCTGCCTTTTGAAAGTTTGATGACTTTTTTATTTGCTCATGTGGACATGACGGGCATTTTAGTTTTGCATGATAATATTCGCTCTGTACTGGAAATATGCTTCCAATTTTATTTTTACGAGTTCAAAAATTCGAAGTGTAACATCAACCGAACTGCGCACACGTGCAAGCAAAGAAACATTTACATAAACAGTCATTTGAAAAGTCCCCAGCTTAACACATAGTTGACGCTACTAGAATTAAATCCAGAATTAAAAGTCACGTGGAAAAAAATCATGAATTGGCTTCGATTGCCCCCGCATTCTCCAGATCTGGCCATCAGTGAGTATTTTCTCAGATCTCAAAAGAAATCTTCCTGAGAAGAATTTCTCGTCGAATGAAGAAACTCATACCTATTTTGAAGTTAAGGACAAATTTTGTCAATAAAAATGTATTTTACTGTGGTAGACCGAGGACTTTTCAATTGACCTGTTAGAAAATCTCTGGCAAATACGTATGCCTGTTTGTGCGTCAGTTTTTTATGGCGTAAAATTCCTACCATCTATGCAGCAAATCTAGAAAGTTACTAACAACATCAATGCTTCTCCAACGACGAGTTGTAACGGCAACGATAAGTCCGTCCAGCGTTGCGTCGTAAAGTTGTTTCCAAAAAGTTGTTGTTATGTTGCTGACGTTGGTTGCTGCGCTGATCGATGCAGAAGTGGATTTTGAAACTATCGGTTGGACTGCAGGCGCTAGCAATTGTTGCTGACCTGACACGCCAAATGTGGCTATGCGGCAATTCCCGACATCAACAAGGAAGACAGGAAATACTTGCAAATGCGCTATGTGGGCGTCTCGGTGGGTGTGGTGTCTGCTTGCACAGCATTCAACAGCTGTCCAACTGGTTGAGAAACTCTAAGTGACCATCCGCAAAAGCTCAGCGAAGTGTGCAATGGCGCAGTATTGAACACGTAATAGAAAACAGTTAGGTGTACGAGTACCTAATGCTTGGCACACAGTTTATCAATTGGCCAGATGTTTACAGTAAATATTTGTGCCAGACCGACTGGACATCTTTTCGCCGCAGAACTTAAGTGAGTATTCAACTGTGAGTGGATTACGAGCTACGTAGAGTGAAGTCTTAATCATTTGAGATTCAATACATTTCAGGTAATAATTGAGTTCGTTGCTGAAAGTTTGTTAATCGCATTAATTAATAATAATTTTTCGTACCTCGGCAACCGATTCCGAGTCCCCACTAGTCCATTAAAAGTGGCTTGGGATTTGTTAAACTAGCGATTCCTGGCATGGTAGGTGCTATTCCACTACAAGACTGATGAGCCTGGTGATGGCTATATTTTTTTAAAAATGGAACCCTGTATTCTAAGAGAAATCCAACACGAACATTGCAGGTAACTTTCAGGAACAAAAACAATGACCCTATAAAATGTTTTATCGAGGTCCGACACTTTACAAAACATAGATCAGGGTGACGGCTCGATTATTCCCTTACTACTAGAACTCAGTTCGGGTACTTTTCCAAATCTCATTAAACTTTTTATATTTCTGCATATGACAGAGAGTAGGCTTCTTGCTTTGACCGTTAAATTGTCTCCTTGCTCGACCTTTCTTAATTAATATAGATAGAATCAAGACAGCTGATACAAATTATTTTTTTTTAACTGTAACCGGAAGAAAATTATACATTTGTGAGATCATGGTGTTGCGAAGTAGGGAATTTCCAAGCTCAGAAGACGATTTTCGTGTTGTTTTTCAAAAACCGAAGGGAAGAGGTAGAGGCTCATTACTTGCTACACAATCGAACTTTTATATAAATGCCCACTGATGACTTGGGACTCACATTAGATCATCTGAGTAAAATATTATGTGTAATCGAAATTGTCTGGTTAGGTTAGGTTAGGTTAGATGGCTGATCAAGAGATCGCACATGGACTAATAGAAGTAGTCCTTTGTGAAGCCATTGAAAAACGAACTCCCGTGTTCGGACTTAGATATCGGCAAACCGTTTAGTATCCAATACAAATTTGCAGAGGCGCTTAATTTCTATGCTCGCCAGGTCGGCGGGTGTTCTGAAGCTATGTGCCCCCAAGTGTCTAAGTCTTGACCTTCCAAAAGCAGGGCAGTCAAGAAGGAAGTACTGGCTAGTTTCTACTGCATCTTCTTTCAAGCAGCTTCTGCATGCGGCGTCCGGTAAGATTCCCAGTCCCCATCATTAATGAAAGGCTAGCCTTACTGAGGGCAAAGAGATCACTAGATCTTCTGCGATCTATCTTGGGCCAAAAGGCCTTTGCGACCGTCGTTGACCATCGCTGACCGAGCAGTCGCGAGGCCCAGCCATCCAATAGTAGAGAACAGGAGGATGCAGGAGCACCTACCCGTTCCCATTCTACCGATAGCGATTCTAGGGCGCCTTTCCTTGCCAGTTCATCAGCCTTGCAGTTTCCTACGATTCCGTTGTGGCCCGGCACCCACACCAGTCTTATAATAAAAGCTCTCGCCGCCAGAAACAGTGACGCCAGACACTCTTCGACCAACCTTGAACGCAGTGAATGGTCACTTCTCTGAAGGTAGACACTCTTTTGAGCAGCATTTCTGGTGCTACCTTGATGGCTGCAACCTCAGGAAGCTGGATTTTATGGAGACAGTAGACCCTTCCACCGACCTTCCCCCCAAGCTTCGACCCATCCGTAAATTGTCTGAGATTGGATAAAAAAATGTTTGCGTTTAATGGATCTAAAGCATTACATATTCTTGAATATTGTGCCTGGTACTAACATAGATGGACAGCTGTAGATTGAATTAAAGCCTTTTAAAGATTGGTTGCCTTCGAGAAAAGCTATCTTATTTAATTCATGAAAAGAGAAGGGGGGGAGTCCTTAGTCAAGCTCAGGTTTAGGAACGTTTTAGCATATTTCAAGAGTGATCCATTTCGAGGTTCTTACTTTTTTAAAGAAAAAACACAAACACTTCAAATTTAGTGGAGAATGTTTATTATCATTCAAAAGAGTATTATTTCGCACTAATTTTTCGAATATTAGCTCTATCAAACGTTGGTCGTGGCTACGTGTCAGATGGTCCATCCGTTGAGTCAAATTTTCGAGCGGGATTGTTCGCATAGACCTTAGACTTTACATATTTCCACAGCATATAGTCTGAAGGTGTGGTATCACACGATCTTAGTGGTCAAACAACCGACCCAAAACGTGAAATTATCCGTTCACCGAAGCGTTGATTCAACAAATCCATTGATTAATGCGATGTGTTGGAAGTTGCGAGGTCTTGTTGAAACCAACTGTCTCACGATAGCATCATTATTGAAGAAATAAAGACAGGTTATTTCACCAACCCACAAAGCACACACAATCGTCGTTTTTGCTGGATGACAGTTACTTGATTCTCTGGTGCGGCAATATTGCACAATATTGCATGTCCATTGAGCCAGTAATGAGCCTTATCACTGAACAAAATTTCATCATTTACATTTATACATATTACATATTTTTAATAGTGTCTCGTAGTGTTTCCTTCTGGGTGTTACAAGTTTTGGTGGCAAACTATTCAGGGTATAATTAAGTTAGAATCAACAATTAGAGTAAAAAATGTTGAAAACATACATATGTAATAAAAAATTTGTTGAAAAAAAAATATATATAGTATGAAGCTGCAAAAGTAATCACACTGTAAGCTAAGCAATAAACTATTTATATGAAATGGAAAAAAGCGCAACAAAAAACAAAAATTATTAAACAATATTGTCCATCATCGAGGTCGAGCGAAAATATTTTTGAGAGAATGCATCTCTTTTCGACTAAATAAAATTTCACAGCAGTGACAGTGTTTTAGAAGCTTCCAAAATTGTCAATCCAATTAAAATTTTGACGCTACACAATGTGCTGGAAAGAGCTGAAAACTGGTATAAAATCCACAGCGAGAAAAAATTATTGAATTTCTTGCAAATTGGCTTTTCTTGTATTTTCCACACGCAAAAAAATGCAATGAAAGATTTATTGTTGTTGTTATTATTGTATTTCATTCCCTTTTTGCTTGTGCGTGCGATCGTGTGTGTGTGTTGCATGCGCTGACCTGTGTTTGCGATTTTTTTACACGATGTATTTATAACGGTTATTTTTTCGTCCAAAACTATTGTTTCACGTTTGCGTTGTTATTTTTGGTGTCTTTTTGTTGTAAGTTTTCGTTTTTTTATTGGACCTGTGGCTTTGTATTTTTACCACGTCAGCAACAATATGTCAGCTGGAGTGCTACAATTACCAGCGTTTCAACACCGAAAATCATGCTTCGCCAGGCAGAATGCGAGCCCGAAACAAAGCCACATTGTGCTTGTGTTGTATTTGTAGTTTTTGTATGCTGCGAAAGCGATTTTTTAAATCAACAAGCTAATACAATGGTTAAGGTCATTCGGTAGTATTTTTTTTTTTTGATTAAATTCAATAATTGTTTTTGCTTCATCGAAATTGTTTACTTTGTTGCTTGAGTTATGAAGATTTTGTTACAAAAACTAATGACTAAGTGGCATATTTGGAAATCAGACCCTCCTCCAATCTGATTTCAAATAGTATATTTCTGCTTTTATTTTTAAAGATCGAAATGGAAGACTATTAAGAACAATTTTGATAAGGTAGTGTCACGCCACAAAAATGCGCCTCTGAGCGTATTTGCCACAAAATACGTCTCTGAGTTGATGTGACAGAAGATACGACTCGGTGTGAGTTGTTGAAGAAGAGTCGAAGAGCAACAACCATCGAAGACGGGTCGATTGCTGTAAAATTATACTAAGTTATTTTTGTATTTCTTTATTAATTGTTCTTTTAAAATAAATTTAAAATAAAAGTTCGTTTATACAAGCATGTGTATTTGTGTCAGTAGGGAGTAACTAACGCTTGAGTCTTTGTTGTTAATTAAAATTCTTTGTTTTGTTTACAAAATGAGTATTTCTATCAAAAGTGGCTCGGAGATTGAAAGAAATAATTACTCTAAGATATATGTTACTGGAATTTCTCATAATCTAAGTAAATTGTAATACAACTCGGTGACTCGTTCGAAGATTTCGACTGACAACTGGCGAATGCGTGATGTTTTGCTCCAAGACTTAAATCGAAGTGGGATGGTCCGCATTGCCTTTAGACTTTAGATATTCCCACAGAAAATAAGTCTAACGGTGAGATATTACGCGATCTTGTTCGCCAATCGTGAAGCTATCTGCTCACAGAAGTAAAGGTATGTGGACCGAAAACTTCTGCTTTCAGATATCATCTCTCGGAAAAGACCCCCTAAATGTAACACAAACCTGCGAATAAGCTATATTTCTGTTTCCTGGATGTCTCAAAGTAAGATATCCGAAATGTATTTGCATTCATCTAACAAAGGCGAAACATTCGAGGGATAAACGTGGTTGTGATTTTATCTCAACTTCTTCCAAGCAGCTGATGCAACTAGCCAGCGGTAAGATGTTCCCTCTTACTGCATGAATCTCGAGCGGAGAGTTCGAGTTCGAGTTCGAGTTCGAGTTCGAGTTAGAATTAAGATTACAACCATTCAAAGGTGACACTTTCTGGGCCAGAAATTCCTTGCCTTGGGCCAGATAAGGACTAAGAGTGTTAGCAAGAGGAGCGAAATTTACAACTCATGTTAGTACCATTATGTGGTGTCATAGTATGTCTGCAGTCTGGTCGATGTAAACACAATAAAACCCAAAATGCAACAACTACAATACGGATTAAAAGTTGAGGACGGTGTATAACGGTAAAATAGCATAGCGTGTGGCACGTGCAATATTGCACATGCAACGTCGCCAATTGGTGGCAACACTGGGGCTGTGAATCAATTGAAAAAATATATGTGTGTGTGCACCCGCATTTACCACTGTCTGCGCTTTTTGCCGTTACACCATTGTCTGCATGCGGACTTTTGTTTATTTACGTAACATGCAAACGGCCATTTTACAGCTGAATGCTGCGCACTTCGCTACTAAGTAACTGCACAAAGACTCACTCACACATACACGTCCAAATATATGTATATATATATATAAATATGCAAGGATACATTTTTTACTTGCTGCACGCAAAACGATCGGCAATTTGTGCTGAAAATACATTGTAAATTTGGTACATGCACACCGTTATGTCGGTGTCAGCACCTGAGAGTCACCAGTCGCATCAATTGCCACCATCGCGCCATTAACTTTGATATCGGCTCGGCACCCTGGGGAGTTGGGGATTAAAAACTTGCATGTAATTATTTACCGTTATATGCAAATATGAGTGTGCCCCTTGGAAAGTATGCGTGTCGTGTCTGTTGAACCACGTGTTATCTGTATCATGGAAAAATCGCTTTAAATGCCAAATATATACAGGGTGCTACGTTCCGTTCTTAACTTAAATAATTCCTCGATTAAAGTGAGAGTAATTACCAAATACGAGGCATGACAATTAAGTAATGAGACTCATTCCATAAAAACCGTGTATTTGAAAATTACTCTAAAACTCTGTCATCCCCTTCAAAGTAATCCCATTGGGCAGCTATGCAGCGATTCCACCGCGTTTTCCATCGTCACTGCCGTCTAGATGTCCGTAACCGACTCAATCGATCCAGTTATGAGCGATGTCTGGGCGCACCCTGCTGAATCGTTTTCGCAATCTTTCGAGTACTTGGCAATAGTAGACTTGATTCACAGATTTCACCGGTGGAACGAATTCTTTATGGACGATTCTACGGCTATCAAAAAAGGCAAAAATCATCGTTTTCACTTTCGACTTGCTCATGCGAGCTTTTTCCCGGCGGGGGCGCGCGGAGACACGCGCGAAACACTTGGGCACTGACTGAGAGCACTATCTCCATACACTCTTACAATTTTAGCGTACCTTTCCAAAGCTATTTCGCCCAATCTGGCGCAAAATTTTATCGCGACGCGTTGCTCTTGATTTTGTTTTTCCATTTTCGTGACGAGCACTACAAACACACGTCTACTCAACTTGACGCAGCAGGCGAACTAAAAAACTAGATCGATGGTGCATATATCATTGGAAAGAGGAGGGATGCCGGTAAAAGAGAAAGGGAATTTCAAGGTCACAGGTTTACCACAAGCGCGGCAATAAAATAAGTATCATTACTTAATTGTCAAACCTCGTATGTTATAAAGCCAATATGTGCGTTATCCTAAAGAAATTAAAAGAACATCTCGCTCTATTGACAGTGTGCCCTCATACCCAAAATGTGTAAACTCAGGGCAATAATAACCTTAGCTCCATTTACCAAATAAACGTATTTTAAACTTCCATTTAATATCGGTCAGTAAGTAAGAAATATTACAATGATGTTTTGATGAAAAAAAGAGATTTGTTAAAAATAATGTGATTCAGAGTGTCCATTTAGTCTAAACCGTGTCCTAAACCTCATTTATTAATTTGATTATTCGGTTGCGCTTTTCCTCCTACAACGCATATATCCAATTTTGTTAAGTTTACATATATTTCCGCGCGAAAACCAATTCTTCGAAATATTTGCCAAATGTCACATGAAAACAATCATTAGTGTTTGGAATGCTCTTGTCTTTCTTAATGATGAGTGAAATTACTCATTGAAGTATTAAATTATATTTGCGGATTTAAACTTCTGGTACAAATTTTTCAAAGAGGGTCGAGAACGCATTGACGAATCACGTGCAGGATGGCCATGAACATCAACTTATGATCAACACGCCAATAAAATAAGGGATTTGCTTGAGAATCGAAAGTTAGCCATAAGGATCAGTGAAAGCCACTTTGAAAGGACATTTTGACCTAAGAAAAGTGTATTCCAAAATCACTAAATTTTTACAATACTTTCCGACTACCAGGATGTCATGAAACATATTATTACCAATGATGAGTCTTTCATCTATGCTTCCTACCTTGAAACAGACGATCAATCGGCCTAATACCGTGCTAAAGATGAGCTAAAGTCGAAAGTACCATGTGAAAGCAAGTCAAAAATCAAGGCTATGTTGACAGTTTTCTTCGATTATGGAATTCCTTCGGGCAAACTGTCAACCAGGAATATTGCAATTGCGAGAAGCTATTCGTAAAAAAAGGTCGGAATTATGGGCCCGCATTCTTGATTTTGCACCAATTTTCGCAAAATTGTCAACCAATATCGTATTCCCAACCACTGTATTTGCCTGATTTAGCACCATGTGACTTCTGGAAACAAATGCTCTTGTGAAACCGGTTTGGAAATTTACTTTAAAAACTCTTCCGAGGATTGAAAAAAACGTTGGCACAAGTGTATTGGGGGATAAGTTTGACATGGGACGACATGGATTTTGAAGTATTTTTTACTCCTAGTATTACATAGGTCTATAAGATAGAAAATGTGATTGTAACCCATTCGGTTTCTTCGAATGTTGAATTCTTCTGCAACATTTTCGAACACAAAGTTGTAACAGCACCTAATAGTTTTTCCTTATTTTGGTCTTTACGAATTTGGGAGTATAAAATATTCTGTTGTACCCGAACTAAGCTCTCCTTGGTTGTATTATATTACACTTGTAATCGTTTTATCTGACAACTTTTGTTGGGGTCTCAACCGGATGAGCATGAGCAAAGTTTATAATTTAGATATTTTAATTGCAAAGTCGAAAAAGGTACATTTTTTATCGGAAAATGTCATCAGAGCTATATGAAAAATAAATAAAAATATTGCCCTGTTATGAAGCCAGTTACAAACCTTCTTTTAATAAATACTTAATTTACCATATAAACCACCCTGCATATGTAGTACGCACTCACTCGAACATTTATTTTGCTTTCGTTGCTATGCCGAATCGAGCATATTAACTGTTATCGGCAGAAACATATTTATTCCATCATTTTGCATAACTGTATCTCAATTGAAAATCGCAACACGCTCGCCGACAAACGGTGTGTTCGTATAAACAAATTTCTTTTCTCATCTTAATGTACACTTTAATTCAAAACATAATTTTGTACATTTGAATACTCATACGCACACACTATCAAAGGTGTTACCAACCGCAGGAGGTGGGAGCCGTTTCGGATTTACCACATAAATCAAACCGAGACAACGCCATGCAAAAAGCAAAAACAATGAAAATTTATTGAAAAATATTTTGTGTTTTTTCAGACACTAAAACCGCAAAAATATGCCGTTATGAGAGGTAAAAATATTCAATACACCTTCGTTACACACACACAGAGGTAGACACACAGACTTATGATTATAAATAAATTTAGGTTTGACTGAACTCACTGAACTCACCTTAGTCGCGGCAATTCACAGTAGACCCAGTCTGTGACTTCTTCCAGTCGCACCTCTCGGTGTGTATTGGCCAGATCAGATTTATTGCCAGCGATAACGATGGGAATATCCTTTGACAGCAGCAATTTATACCATGAAAAGGAATAGAAAGGTTAAAAGTTAGGTATATTTATACCTTTGTGTTTAAGTTTAAGTGAAATAGCAGTAAATACAAATCTACTAGTAATGGTCTGTTTTTGAATTTAGAACCGAAAGCAAAAACAACTACGCCAAAGACGTTCAAAGGTGATACATGACCTTATCTAAAATATTTCTCTTATATTAAACATACAAGTATTTGCATTATGACATCATACAAAATATCAACGAAAAAATGAAAATTTCTGAATAAATTAATATAAATATCCATAATATGTCTCAAAGCAAAAACAAATGCCGAATGTTGGCAATAAACTGTTGCGAAAAAACAATAATAAAAGGTGTTGTCCCAGAAGAAGTAATTCAAAGGTATTCGTTTATGAACTAGCTCAATGATTCTTAGGATCTACCTGCAGACATAAAGCACTAACATTCTTAGAATTTACACGCAGGTAAATGAAATGTGTAAGGATTTTTGTAAAAAATCCCTGCAAAAGTTACGCCCTCAATAATTGTAAATATTAGTAAGCCTTTCTACCTGCACTCAGCGGGCAGGTGGAAAATAAAAGTAATATCCTCGGCGGTACGACTATAAAAACGGGAGCATCGTGCCACACAACTATCAGTCTGCGCCAATCACTGCCATTGAACAGTCTACAACGCTTAAAATGTTTGAAATGACAAAAACACATATCTCAGCATTCGAAAAGCTGCTGCCAACGCATCCAGGATCGCTTTGGTACACTATTTTCTTACATCGCAACGAAATGAGGCATGGTGCTTCTCGTTATTTCGAAAACTCTTTGGGATTAGCCAAATCAAAATATTACGTAACCGACATTGCCCATATGAAACCAAAAATGTATCCACTAAAGTCGCCTAAATACTTAACACTTAGCCGGCAGCAACCGTACTACAACCGATTGAAACGGGAATTAACAGTTGCAAACTTGCAACAGGAAAGGACACAACAGACGCGGAAGGAGTTCGACGATTTTCAAGCGTACAGCAACCGATTGAAAGTACCAATTTTAAATATGCAGCTCACTGCTCATGAGATGGACGCGCTGCAAGCTATGGAAGATGATAGCGAGGAATGGAAAGCCATAAAAGAATTATTTATGAACATATTTTTTATATATGAAGAATTGGACCGACTAGATCTCGAATGCGAAAAAAAGGCAGCGGAAGAAAGCTTTAATTATCGATCGTCTACAATCAGAGGTGCATATTCTGAACAAATGGCGAACCTGTCCAAATATAATAACGAAATCACGACAAGCGAACCGAAAAGTGATGAACAAATGCCAAGCCCATCAATTGAACCGGCTGTCCTATATGGTATTCCAAATGCAGCACTAGAGGAAAGAGTGTTCAGAACTATGAGAAATGCTACTCGCTGGCCGCATGTGCAGAAGGACGCAAATCGAAAAAGAGTTTCACAATTAATGAAGTTGCCGCCAAGAAAAACAAACAAGTCGATTCAGCGAAATTTCCGGAAAAAATTATCACCGCGTGGACACTTCTGATTTTCAAAAAGACCAACTCGCAAACGGAAAAGTACGCAGAAAAGATAATAAAGGAAGCTGTCTATAAACTAAAAAATAAAAAATATATATTTGCAATAAAAGTTAAATTAAATAAGTCTGCAGGTTTAATGTTGAGCACAAAATGTATGATGGGTAGTCGAAAAAGTCTTTTCGCATTTCTAATCAAACATCAAATTATTTTCTTTTGTACTGAACCAAATGGGTACCATTTTGGTCGACCTCTTTTTTTCATTTTTCTGGTAGAGACATTATTCCATCACTGTAATACTTTTCTGGTTTCCCGGCGAAAAACTGCGATAGTAATTTTTAAAAGCTTCTCTTGAAGCCAACTTTACTTCATTAAGGGAGTTCCGCATTGACCGAAACAAATGATAGTATATGGTAGTTGCATCAAAACTTCTTAGTTAAGCTCTTTCAGTTTTTGTCGAGCCATCAAAGATGTGTGTGGTCTAGCGTTGTGTTGATAGAAGACGAAGCCCTTTATGTTGTTGTTCTGTCCGTTCTTTTTTCGCTTGTTGAGAGTAAAATGTAGAATCAATCGTTCGACTTTACTGGAGCAGCTCATAGTGGATGATTCCTTTCCAATCCTACCAAACACTCATCATAACCTTTCGATAATCTTTTTCGCACATTATTGTCATATTTGAACCACTTTTCGTCTCCTAAAATCGTTCGATTTCAATTCGCTTCAGCAAAGAATTGTAGACATTAATTCAATCCAACAAATTTTTCACAGACAATTCATGTGGTAGCCAAACATTGAGCTTTGTAGCCAGATTAGCCGTTTGATGATGAATGTTAGGTTCTTTAGCTAAGTCATGGTTGCTTATGTGACGGTCTTGCTTAATTATTGCCATAATTTTATCGATGGGCGGGATTATAATCCGATTTATTCTAGCTTAACACTACGGTAGGGGTTTTTGTAGGATTTATCCTCATTATTAATGCTTATATGGTTTAGGAACCAACTAATGACGCCGTGCGATCGTGGCTGCAGTCTAATTACGCCCTTCAACGAGCTCGTCCAAGGCTCAACTGTTCGAAGTTTCATTAAGATATCTTTTTACTCACGTACAGACATTCAGAAGTGTCATTGCACACTTAAGTGTAAAGATACGATTCCTTTTGAATGGTGACACGATACACATGAGCAGTACACACGATACGTTTATGATAACACAAATTAAATTTATTTAAAAAGAAGCAATTAATAAAGAAATACAAATATAAATGAATGTAATTTTTCGGCAGTCGACCCGTCTTCGATGGTTGTTGCTCTTCGACTTCTTTTCAACAACTCACACCGAGTCGTATCTTCTGTCACAATCAAATCAGAGGCGTATTTTGTGGCAAATACGCTCAGAGGCGCATTTTTGTGGCGTGACAGAAGTTAACTCGTCTCATCATCCTCTTCATTTTATATACACTTGTGGCTACGCAAAGCTTACCATTTAAAATTGTCCTCACTTTTAGATGTCACGTAATTCCACCCTCTTTTGGCTTGCCATCTAAGTTCTTAGTTTATTGTTAATGGTGAGACCACCTCTCTACAAATGTGCACCTCTTGTTTAGGTTACTAACCTACTCTTTAACCAGAATACAATTCAAAACTATTTATCCCTTAAAAGCTTCGCTTATTTCGGAATAAAAAAAAACTGATTTTGCAGGAAAGGAAAATAATTTCTGAATCGTTCATTTAATTGATATATGAATTATAGAACTTCAAAATCGACGAACAATCATTAATTAATAATTTCAAAGATTAATCGTTTATCCAACCGTTAACTGTCCACTGTCAGTTGTCACTCTAAGTAGTCTATACAATAGAACATTCCTCAATGTTAAGTGACGTTTACCAACCTGGCACACAGAATTTTTTCTTTCTTTTTTGTTTTTTCTTCATTCAGCATTGTTTTCTGCTCTGCCACACATCACATTACTTTTCATTGTAGTTAACAGATTGTTTCGCTTATCACTGAGAGTCACGACAAGCCGATTTATTTTCACATCAAATTGGCTGTCACGAACATTCGAACTAGGATATGAATTTTTGAAAAACAACAAGAAATTATATTGTAACCATAACCACACTTGTCGACACACATCTCGGTGTTAGCGTATGTGTGCGTGTGTGTGAAAATCTGTACTTGTTAATCGAAATGAATTCGTAATAATTTTTTTTTGTCATTGACGGGGTAATATTGCAATTTGAATGACTTTTCCACGCCGAAAATATGTATGTTTGTGTTAACGTCTCGTGAACAGTGAACGCAATTCTCCTGCCCCACACATTTGTTGACAGTTTACTCTTAACTATTTTTATATTTGACTTGCAAATTGATTGCTTGCACCTTTTGATTACTTTTTTTTGCGGAATTGTGACAAACGTACAAACACATACACATATTCCGTGAATATTAAAATATGTAAAAATGTATATCGCTCATTTGCTGCAAGACCGGCATAATTCAAAAAACGTGATTTTTGAGTTAATGCTGCAGAATTGTTCGTTATATCATACTTCATGTTGAGTGAAAAATTCATATGAATACCTCTTATATGCTCCGCGTGAGAAGAGGTGTAAGGTTGGAGTCACCGTGTAAGGTTGTAGTAAGTTGAAAACTTTAAACGCGTTTTCTGGCGAATCGATTTTTTTGACTTATGCCGGTCTTGCAGCAAATGAGCGATATGAACTACGAAGGTATACACAAAAGAGTGTGTGAGTGAGTGTTTGCGGTATATGCTTAAAATGAAATTAAATTTAGTATCAGTTCAAGTTGTGGAATGAAAGATGATTTTTATACCCCGAGTAGGGTAAATTAAGTTCATGACACCTAGCAGAAAACGTCAGAGGCCTTAAGAAATATTTATCTAAATGAGTAGACTCAATTTAGTTATGCTCGTCTGTTTGTCCGTCAGTCTGTCTCTGATTATCTTTATGGTTGGTTAGAAGCTAGGAGGGTAGGTTGAAAGAGGAGTTTTCTTAGCTTGGCATTAGGCTACAGGACCACTGTAGTGTTTTTCAAGTAAAGGTGACTGTTAATAAAGTAAAATAAGGTAAATAGAGAATGATTATATTGCGACCGAAAGCCTATTGTTCCTTTTAGTAATAAAATAGCCGTAGACGTACTGCTTTGGAGTGAAGCTCTGAGTTCTAAAAGTTAGTGCATTATCTGAAATAGCTCTCTAAAATATAGTTTTAAGGCACTCATCATCAGACTTTGGTTGCCTGGCCATAGTGAAGTCGTTGAAAGTCGATGAGGTTGCCGCAGGGACATCTTGTGTTCTAGCACTGAACAAATCGTCCTCGCGTGCGCTTAATAAGACGATGGTAGACGATCCGCCGCTGCGCGACTCTAAGTTTCTTTGTGCTTGGGTATATTCTGAACTACCCCCCCTTAGCAAAGTTCATCTAGCCGAATTCATAGTTCTATTTACTGATAATTGTTCAATAGGCATTCAGACTAAATTTCTTGCCGGACGCAATTTGTCAAAGTTAAATGGACGAAAATGATGTGGAAACAACGTGTACTTCCTCCTTCTTTACCCCTTTTTGCACAACTGAAATATAACCTGACTTGCGGTCGATGTTTTTCTATCTGAGTGATCTAAAAAACTTCAGAATTTTCAAATAAAAATTCAAGACGTTGAAGACAAAATTTATATATTCACGGTTGATCTACCTATGAATGAGATCGCAAAGTTGCTATAGATCATTCTTAGAAAACCACTTAGAATTATATATTTACTTCTAGTAAAATTCAAATTCAATTAAGAGCGGTAGGAATATATTAAATATAACTAAAGAAAATGAATTTAACGAGAAAAAGTCTACTCACCAACCACTCAGCGACATACCTTAACAAACGATAAATGTAGTATATATACCCCTCACACCTTGTTCCGTCACACCTTGAAAGCAATATGCAAACAACAAAACTCACCTGATAGTCGGCGCGCTGCTCACGTATCTCCTCAAAACATTGTTTGACACATTGAAAACTCGACGCAGACGTGGACGCATAGACCAGCATGAAAGCGTGGGCGGTGGCAATGTACAGGCGGCGCATAGCGGGAAATTGCATATCACCGGAAGTGTCTAAAATGTCAACCTGCCAATACAGGAAGATAATAATTTTCATTTAGTCTGTACATACTAACGAGAAGTTTGATAATTATATTTCTAAATACAGATAATTGTATTTAAATAACATCACAGGTCGAACTAATATAGCAAAATTTCAAGAAAAATATGTTTTTAGAATATTTTAGCCCGCTTGTTCCATCAAGAACGCCTTTTTGGAGAAAATAAAAATAAAATAGAAATAAAAAAAGTAAGTGAACACTTACAAAAATGGCTAATATATTTTCTTTCTATAAATGCAAAACCGAACTTATTAAATATCATGTAGAATACTTTTTGAAAATATTGTAATTCTTTTATTTGCTCGCAATTTAAACAATTAGTCATTTTATTTGTGAAGATGTTATCAAGAGTTAAGTGCTTGTTAAAATTACTGAGCACACAATTTTCATTAAGCGCATTTGCAAGAAGCATTTGTTTTAGGACGCTAGAAAAAAATCTAATACGCGAGTATGTAATGTATACATGGCGTATGAGTAACTTTGATGACCATGAAAATGGATAATTTTTATTGGCATATTTCCAAATTCGCTAAAAACCAGTGCCTATCTTGCATGAAGTCTGAAATCATCGAATGTATCAAATTAAATTCTTATATGAGTATTTAAAAAAAATATTTGGTGAATTTTAGGTATTTTCGGTCGACGAGTGTCAACTTTTACCCTAACAAAGTATATGCAATACTGCAAAATTTTACGAGGAATAAATTTTAGAACATTGTACTGTTTTGAACAAATTGCCAGAAGTTCATAAAAACAAGAAAAAACATTCACTTTGATTGTGTGGAAACTAGAGCAGCCTTCGCAAATTAAGCAGTTTCAAGGCAAAAACTTAATTTTGATCGTTCAATTTGTTTGGCAGCTATATGCAATAGTCATCCGATCGAAACAATTTCTTCGGAGATTACATTACTGCCTCAGGGAATAATTCTGAATTTCTTGAAGATAGCTCGTCAAATTAAAAAGTTATCGAGACAAGGAGACGATTTTGACTGTTCAGTATGTATGGCAGCTATATGTTATGGTGGTCCGATATTAACTATTTTGACAAATAAGCAGCTTCTTCGAGAGGAAAGAACTTACGCAAAATTTCTGATTGATATCTCAAGAACTAATGGACTTAGGGTATAAAAATTGACATATGAACACGGCGTATGAGTAACCTTTTCAAGACAGCGTTAAACTTGTTATAATTCCTAACAAACAAAAGTAACTTCTAACAAAAACACTTGAAATAATTAGTGTCCATTCTAATAATTGTTGATAATTAGATTTTTCCCACCTCCACACACACACAAATACCAGCAAACAGCGATATCTGCAATTGTTTTGTATAAAAAATAATTATTTTAATATCTCAAAGAGTGTTGCAAATGCATTAGTTTCTTCGCTGCACAAAAATACAAGAGCGCTGACACACATATAACTTTTGTTGAGGTACGTATTTTCTATGCGGTTGTGGTGAGTAGGCAACTTTATGTGAAGGCGTTTTATTGCATTTGCGTGCCTGGTCGAGACCTTGAAAACTTTGCAATTAATAACAATTACGCGTGCAACTAATTGCTTTTATGCCAACGGTCTGTGATTCTGTGATTTCAAATTCCACAATGCCATTGAATGCTGTCTACGTTTCAAGCTGTTTATTTATGCGTACATACACACGCACATACATATCTTAAATGTACGTGCAAGGGGTGGGTGTGCGTGTGTTTTCAGTTGGCATCGTAAACTGAAACTAATTGCATTGAAATTTTTCTACAGGTATGAACGAATGCAAGTCAAGAAACAATTGAAAACAAAGCAAAAGGAGGCTGCAATAAAAGAACAATTTATTTGCCTTAAGGCAGTTGATGGGGTGTCTTACGGTTACGCTGAATTGTTTAAGGTTGCTTTAAAGAAATTTGTGTGGGATAACACACTATTTTTACAAAGGCTTTAAATTAGAATTACGAACAGCGCAACTCCAGAATTCGTAAAGATATATTGTCAAATTAAAAAGTTTTACGTACAAGTAGTTGAGTTTGATCGGTCAACTTGTATGACAGCTATATTTTGTAGGAGTCTGATATTGGGGGTTCTAACAAATGAAAAGCTACTTGGTGAGAAAAGAAAGTGTGCACAATTTCTGTCCGATATCTCAATGACTGAGGGACTAGTTCACATATGCAAAAACAGACAGTTGCTTGTGCTGATTTACTTATCAAATTGTATTCGAGGATTAAATTAATTAACCATTCAATCCTTAATTTATAAGATTCCTGTTTCCTGAAGATATCCAGTAAAAGACAAACTTCCACGTTGCAGACAGCAGTAACAAATAAGAAATAGAAAAAGAAAGGCCTTTAGAAACTTATACTAAAGACTGGCAGCTTAAAATAAAAATTACCAATTTACTTGTAGGAACAAAGGCCGGAGTTGAGAAACACGTCATAATGGCCACGCCATCTTAAAATATACTGAACTAATTAATTGGATTACTAAAATGAAATTATCGCTATTTGCATACAAAGTAATGGAGTTATCTCCCGAGATGTATATATGGCACTGTTTTGGTTAAATTTTATGATATTTCATGAGTTTAATTTATACATTTTTAGGCCTGATTCACAAATATCTAAATAATGTATGTCTATGGTACTTTACTGACTAAAGAACCTGCTATAACCTGCACTTTTGATCTTTGTCTGCTCCTCTTGATCGTTCCTAGCCGGTACGATATATTGTCTGAATCAGATTCACCAAAAGAGACTGCTTACTTGGAAATATCTTTGATTTTTTTGTGTAAATTTCACATTTAAATTTCTGATATTTATTCTCTTTCTAATGCTGGTCGCCATACCAGTGTTCCATATCTAAGAATATAGTCTCATAACTGTATTCGGTTTTAGGCTTCAGTTTCCGATAAGAAACGAATTATCAATATTAATTTTCTAGCTCAGATTGATATCAACCTGGACCCCTATATATTTTGCTGTTGGAGACAGAGAAAGAGTAGTCATGCGGGCGTACTTTACTTAAAGGTTATTCGTACAATTTGTGCCAGGATATAATCCTTTATTTTATAATAGACTTGTATATAGCCATTAGCCTGCTGTGACTCGAGAAGCTGAAGCTTAAACTATAACTACTCTTCATACATACAAACACGCGCGTTTTATCAACATTGAGGAGACTAGTGCATAGGAAAGAGCTTAATATAAATAAGTTCAACATTTTTAATCTTGTAAGACAATAAGAACAACACAAACACAAACTTAGAAACTTAAAAGTCGCGCCAGTGATGAACCACCAGTCAAGTGGCAATAACTTTATTTATTCCAGTGTTTAGGAATCTATGACAAAATGCAAATTAATTACTTCTAGCGACTAAAAGGAACACTCCCATACATACATATACATATACACATATAGTATACATTTATTATATATGTCACCCTACATATCGCTAGCAGTACGAAATATTCGACTAACACAGATATACAAGCTATCTGACTGTACATACATACATATTTACATTCGGGTGCCTTATATATCCCAAGTTGATTTTTCGATTTCAAAAATATGATATTCGAATATGAATTTTTCGCGTTATACAAAAAAGGTCTGAATAATTTGTTTCATAAAAATATTAGTTGAAAAGTCAATGCAATGCTTATGATTAAAAATATCTTCTATGCGAATGTAAGGGTCTACATATATAGGCAAATAATCGTAAATATCGGTTGCAGATCGGAACTTCCTCAAAAGCGGTACAAAGAAGAGAAAATAGGATGAGGGGAGTTTAGTCCTGGTGGAGTCACAATGGGACTCTAAGTGCGTCGCTAGACAGCCACTCTACTTGTCTATATAAAGTTATGTATCAACTGTAATACCTTCATGTAGTACACCATGTGGTATGAGGAACGCAGAGTATATAAATAACTTGTATGAACGCTTAGTACATAACGGAAAACTTTGTACTATAATAAAATTTTTTCAAAGTTTTAGGTTTACGCTTTTTATACAAACTATCAAAAATCCCATGTTATAGAGTTTATTTTTGTTAAATTCTTAATTATAGGGAAAAAACTTGAGATAACCGTTGCAAGTCCACAATGAACTTGACAAAGAACGGATACCCTACTGTGCATACGAACTTATATACATAAACACCTGCAATACCACGACATTAAACTGCAAGCCGTGAGCGCTAATTCCCTTGGTGTTGGCAAAACTACCGCAACAGCTTCGTCGTTGCGTTGTTGTTTCGCTTAGCCATGGTTTCGTTGAGCCATTGGTTTTGTTGTATGTGTTTTCAGTTTTTGTCGCTACACGTATCATTAATCAAATTTATATACACGTCGCTCTCAACTTGGCTTGGCATATATCCACAGCCACACACACACACAGATTTGAATATACTCGGCAACAAACACCCAAATACAACAAGGACTATATGGGAGCGTATACATGGGTGTGTGTCACTTTGTGAAAATTGCCTTTACCTTTCGCTCTCTACGGATTTGTTGCTTAACAAAGATTTCCAGTATGTAAACGTATCTTTAGCAACCTTCATAGTCTCTTCAGAATTGCGAGGATTTTTGTACAGTAAGTTTGGGAATTATTTGTTATATATTTGGTTCTACTTTAAATCTGCAGGTGGCTGAGTACAGAAATTAAAATACTTTTTATGGAACATTCATTGGTGGTGTGAGCTGAGAGTAAATAGTTCTCTACATTTCATTACATTACAATCGCTTGGACAAAAGGTTTGCACGGCGCACATTGGTATATCTGTGGCCGAAATTCAAAAATTTCATGTTGTCTGATTTGAATGAAAATTTCACAGTTTGTTACCAACTATCTATACATTATTTTCCCAAAGTATTAGGATTCTATCTGCATTAGTTTTTTGTCCAGAAATACCCAAACTTGGTGAATGTAGAGAACATCAAAATTAGCAAAAAATTTACTCAAAAGTCAAATCATTGATACAATAAAACAACTATTGAAATTCAACTTTGTTATTATTTTTCATTTATAATATGTATCAAAGAAAAAATTTGCATCAAAATCCATTAAAAAAAATAATGCATAAAAAATTTTGTGGAACAACATAATTTGGACGTCAAAATTTCAATGTTCTTCAAATTCAAAGTGGTGCATCTTTTTAGCGCTGTCTACCGCTGTCGACATACATATACCGAATTAAAGCCTGAAGTCTCAGCTAAACGATAAAAAAAAATTCATCTGCCCCAAATTGCCCCCCTTGAAAAAAACAATGTCAGAATGTCACGAAAATGTTAAAAATTTGCTAAAAGAGACTTAATAAAAGAGAATTTAGTTGTATGGGAGGTGGGCGTAAAAGAGGGCGGATATTATTGAAATTTAACACCAACATATATAATGTCATGAAAATGCTATGTACCAAAAATCAGTGCTGTAGGTCAAAAATTAAGTTTCACCTTATATGGGAGGTGGGCGTAAAATAAAATTTTTTAAAAAAATTTTTCCATTTTTTTCTTGATTGGAATCCAAAACAATGATATACCAAATGTCATTGTCCTGCGACAACTCCTTATATTTTTAGCCGCAGTATGCACTAGCAGAAACCTATGTGCGGCGTCGTATTGGAAATGCCATATTTTTTCACTTAGCACGCAACGAATATTTATACTCTCGCAACAAAGTTGCTAAGGAGAGTATTATAGTTTTTTTCACATAACGGTTGTTTGTAAGTCCTTAAACTAAAAGAGTCAGATATAGGGTTATATATACCAAAGTGATCAGGGTGACGAGTAGAGTTGAAATCCGGATGTTTGTCTGTCCGTCCGTCCGTCCGTCCGTGCAAGCTGTAACTTGAGTAAAAATTGAGACATCATGTTGAAACTTAATACACGTATTTCTTGGCTCCATAAGAAGGTTAAGTTCGAAGATGGGCAAAATCGGCCCACTGCCACGCCCACAAAATGGCGGAAACCGAAAGCCTATAAAGTGTCATAACTCAGCCATAAATAAAGATATTAAAGTCAAATTTGGCACAGAGGATCGCATACGGGAGAGGCATATCTGGACGTATCCTTTTTGGAAAAGTGGGCGTGGCCCCGCCCCTTTCTAAGTTTTTTGTACATATCTCGGAACCTACTATATTTATGTCAACCAAACTCTATATAGTCGTTTTCTTCAGGCATTTCCATATACAGTTTAAAAATGGAGGAAATCGGATAATAACCACGCCCACCTCCCATACAAAGGATATGTTGAAAATCACTAAAAGTGCGTTAACCGACTAACAATAAACGTCAGAAACACTAAATTTTACGGAAGAAATGGCAGAAGGAAGCTGTACCCAGGCTTTTTTTAAAAACTGAAAATAGGCGTGGCGTCGCCCACTTATGGATCAAAAACCATATCTCAGGAACTACTCTACCGATTTCAATGAAATTCGGTATATAATATTTTCTTAACACCCTGAGGATATGTACGAAATATGGGCGAAATCGGTTCACAACCACGCCTTCTTCCAATATAACGCTATTTTGAATTCCATCTGATGCCTTCTCTATATAATACGAGTATATATATTAGGAACCAATGATGATAGCGGAATAAAACTTTACACAAATACGGTATTTTCACCGAAAATATCAGTAAATCTCTCAGAATTTAATTCTAATTAATTTTACAGCAAAATAAAAAAATATGTAAATGACGGATAATGAAATCTCGATTATCACTTTATCGTGCGAGAGTATAAAATGTTCGGTGACACCCGAACCTAGCCCTTCCTTACTTGTTTTCTTTCAAAATGTACAATCCATCTTCTTTTTTGGAGGGAGGAAACAACTAAATGATACTATTGGCCAATAAAACACAAATGTCATCTGAAGATAAAAATGTCATGAACTCATTAAGCCATGAAATAACTATGGTGATAGACGGAAGATAGTAGCAAAACCAAAAGATAGATAGAATGAGAGTTAGAAAGAGGGACACAAGTAATAGATTGCTAAAAGCTTACCACCAGCGAAAAGGTATAGGATAGGAAATATTGGAAATTTGCGGAACAGCCTTAAATGTGCGTAGCGATTCACGCTTTATGTCTTCAGTTGACTCAAAACAATTCCCTCGGAGCGGGCGTTTAAGTTTGCGGAATATCTAAAGTCACACAGAGCTAATTCAGGCGAATACAGTGGTTGGTTTGCGAAAAATCACGACGAATCGATACAGTATGCGACGGTGAAAAATTAAGAGTTGTCAGCCCATAATAGACCCAAAACTCATCGCCCCTAAGAATACGTTTTATGATGTCCTGGTAGTCAGAAAGCTGTTTTTCTAAAGAATGAGTAATTTTGGAACCAACCGTGCTTTCACTTTTCTTAAGCTCGAAAGCTCTTTCATAATGGTTTTGACTGATGCTTACGATATTCCGATGGCAGTAAGATTAAAAAGAGGAATTGAAGGTGATTCTGTGCAAACACAGTCTAAGTACTTTTTCAGTATCAAATATGAAACTTGGAATTCTAAGTTTTTTAAATAAATTTTTTCATGGAAAAAATAATGCATGTAAAAATTTGTTTATTGTGAATTGACCAAATTGACGATGTAATCTCCGAAAATTGGTAAGATCGGATTGCGGTGGCACATAGCTGCAATACAAACAGAATGATTAAAATCAAGTTCTATATAAAACATAAAAATATTCTTCATAATCTTTTTTTTTATTTTTAATTGCGTTTTTTTTTTTACATAAGTCTCACATCGAAAATTAAAATGAGTGCCACTCTAATATCATGAGTAAGTGCTATTTCTAATCATTAATTGAAGCCATAAATTTTCATAATTAATTTTAAGCTATTTTTCGGTTTGTTGAAACGCATATTTAATGAGTAATGATAATGGAAATTGAGGAGAGCAACGCCAACATGTTGGCACCGGCTCAATGATAACGGCAAACTATAAACAAGGCAGTAAATAATAAGTGAATGAGCGTAAAAGCGCGGAAGTCACGTGCCAAAAAGTAAATAAAATACCGTTAGACACACATTTTCACACTGAAAACACACACATACAAACGTCTAAGTCTAAGGAAGATCAACAACACCATGCACATACATCTGTCAAATCATGGCTTTGCGGCACATAGACACTTTTAAATATACACATTCCGCAGAAATAACTATGTACGCCTTAAATTAAATAAAACTGTCGTCTATACGTACATACGAATATGTTGTTATTGCTGCTGCATACAGTTCTCAAGGCGCTTTGGCCTTTCTTTGACAGTCCTAGGGAAAAACATATACTCCCGTCTTGGTTGATATCTGGTGACAGCTAAACACACATATTCACACACAACTTGGTAATGATCCTATAAAATATTTAGACTTCGAGGCTCATGTCTCGCATCTCACGTCGATTGTTTAATGTTGCTCATACGCTCCGTTGAACCGCTGCAATGTTGGGTTTATCATTATTAGTATGACAACAACGTTCAGTTTGTGCAGCAACAACATTTATTCATAAACCAACAATTTCGATGTGTTTTTTTTTGTACCAATTTTATTCTTTGTCTGTTCTGTTTTCGTTTTTTTACAATTTTCTAAAATTGCTTATTCAATCTTTCGATTACTTTATCGTATCGTTTTGGCTGCGCTTTATTTAACAAGCAAGCGCACGCACATCACTCATTTATCATGATGTGTGTTTGGTATACAGTCACATTAGCTGTATCCACCACAATTATATTTCCGCATTGATGCTTCCACAAGCGAATCAATCAAAACGGGAAATCACAGACAAGTGATTTTTAGTTCATTTTGAATATAATTTTGGGTTTCAGAAAAATTTCTTTCGACTATCAGATGTAAGTAGAACACCAAACATTTTGAAGTTGTCATATGTGTTGATTTCGAAAATGGAAATGCGAAAGACAAAACATCATCTCAGGTGTCTACACTATACACCAAACAGAAAATTACATGTATTGTGACAAAAGCGGACGCGGAAATTGTAATTATATTCCCCGAGTAAATGATATTTCAAAATAAGGTATTTTGCTGAGAATTTTTCTTAAATTTTGTATTTCTGACCAAAATTTGTGTGCGGAATCGCTACAAATATTGGAAAAGGCTTACGGTGTTCCTGTTCTATTAAAACCACAAGCCTCCGAGTGGTAAAAAGTCTACAAAGACGGAGAGATCGTTGAAGACATGACTCGTTCTGGGTGACCTTCGACCTTTTCAACTGATGAAAATATTAAAAAAGTGAAGGATTTTCCAACATCCGGCTGACTTTACTCTATACCTATATGATAGGGGTTACACCTTAAATTTCTTCTCTGGCTTTGATTTTTGAAAGTTGTAAGAGATGATCGCTGCAGTGTGCCATATTTTGAAGCAAGAGATTGTATGTCGGAGATATTATAGGTACAACTGTTGGCTTGAAATTCATTAGGTTGAAGTCGAAATCAAAACCTGAGATCTTTCAAGCGCATCCAGAGCAAGCAATTCACTTTTTCTGTGCATGTTCCATCTGAGTTAGAGCTATTTACACTGATTTTCATCCAAGTCTTGAAATAGTTGACACAAAGGTTGGCGCTTTAATGACAGAATATCCAAATTTAAAGCTGTACTACGATCACAAATTTTATATAAATTAAAATAGTGAAACTGAACCAACTCTAGTGCTGCCACTAAATTCTAATATATGCAAATTGGCACTTATCTACAAACTCTCGTACACATAACTGTCAATTTATAGCGTATACTATGTCAACAATAGCAGTTGAATGGCAATAAAACTCGCCTGATTGGTCTGAAATTATATCGCGGCAATGAGAATTTGCTGTCAATTGGTTAATTTAGCAAGCATGTGTCCAGCAAAGCGAGACTGTCGGCAATGAAGCAGGGCGCGCATCAGCTTGTTGAATCGTTATCAGTGTGAAATGGGCTGTCGTGGCATTTGCGGTCAACGAACAAGCCTACAAGCATTAGGTAGACGGTGAAGGGGAGGTATAATGCCTAAATGCCATCAACGTCGGCGCTGACTAGGCTGGAAATAAACATTTGTGGTTCAAAAGTGTCATGGAAATTGGTTTACAAGACGACGCTCTCATATGGCACTTATTCGTAGGATATGGAGACACAAATAAAACGAATACGTACGAATAGATGTACGACTGAAAACGATGATTAAATTTTAATACAACCTGACCCTCTAGCAATGGAAAGGCCTACAAGTCTATGATTATATAAATTCCAATGAAGAAATCCATAAAAGTGATGCCGATTGTTCTGGTAAAACTGAAAGTGAAGCGTTGAGAAGAGCTTAAAAGCGATATAAAATAGAAAAATATAAAGTGTCATAACCAAATTCAAAGAAAAAATGCAAATCAAAATAACTAAGTGACATAAAGTAGTGAAAAGCTGCTGTTTTAGTCTGACACGTGTATGATAATATCATTGATAATACTTTAAAGATAAACACTTATTATGAAATCAAAACAAAGTGTTCTTCCAATGAATTGATAAATTTCGGTGTTACTTCTAAACAACGTGTCAAGAATTTTTCAAATCTCAAAATTACATCTGCGACGAATCTATTAAAGGTAAAGTCAGGTACGCGAGGTTCAATATATGACTTATTTGTAAATCACTACTGAAGATGCCGAGGCCCCTCGTAAGCTATCGAGGCTTTCTGTCAGTCATTACATCATTTATCTGCATTTTTACACCGTGAGCAGAGTATTTTCAAATATGACGAACAACTGATAAGGAGCAAGCTTCTTTGTAGAATATAGTCTGAAAAAAGCATGCCCGACGATTGGAATTAAAGTGTGCTCTGCAAAATCCCCAAATAGGGTCATCCCGCAATCTCTACCAACTATCGTGGGATAATCCTTCTCAACATCGCATATAATGTTCTATCGAGTATTGTGTAAAAGATTAAAGCTCAACGTCAACAAACTGATTAGACCTTATCAGTGTGGCTTCAGACCTGGAAAATCCACAACTGACCTAATATTCACCATGCGCCGAATCTAGGATAAAACTCGTGAAAACAGGAACGAAACACACCAACTCTTCGTCGATTTCAAAGTTGCTTTTGGCAGAACGAAAAGAAGAATTTGGTATCCCGAAAGACTAATACTCCTGTGCAAACTAACGTTGAGCAACGTCAAAAGCTCTGTTAGAATCGGGAAAAACCTCTCCAAGCCGTTCAATAACAAACGAGGTTTCAGACAAGGCGACTCCCTGTCGTGCGACTTCTTCAATCTGCTGCAGGAGAAAATAATTAGAGCTGCAGAACTGAATCGAGCAGGTGCAATATTTTATAAGAGTGAACAGCTGCTGGCGTATGCCGATGATATTGATAGCATTGACGCCGTTACTCTTAGCAACCGCGCTTTTGCTTTCGCCAGACTGGATAACGAAGCGAACAAAATGGTTCTGGTAATGAAAGAAGGCACGAGAAGATATCTTCAGTCATCAAACATACAGTTATTGTATTTGCGACTTGTTGACTTAGCAAACTTTGTCAACTAACGGCAAAAGCGTGCGTACGCGAGTGCTTGTGTCTGTACGCTATATAATTATTCCGTGTCGAGCGTGTCATGTTAAAGATGTTTGCAGACAAAAGTTCTCTCCTTAATTGTCTTCTAAGTGAATTTGTGTTTGTATGTGTGACTATGCTTTGCCAGTGCGCAACGTGGCGAGACAAACTCTAGTGAAGCTAAATACTTGAATATATAGTATAGTATGTATGTGTACACGTAGGGATGTATGTGTATGACTTTCTTTTAGGTTAGTAAGCATTGCTGTTGCCACGTCGATGAATAGTTGAAGCATTAGGTGTGCATACGCATGATCCCTCCAGGAGTATACTTGACAAAAACTTACAATACAAAAACAAAAACATGGAAAGAACAACAACGAACAAAAAATCAACTACAAATTTAATTAAACAGTAATATACGTCGCTGCTTCATGTTGCTTAGAAGCATTATATGATATAATGATTTTCTGCTTTGTAACCTGATACACAGACACAAACATACACACATACTCGTATATGTAGTAAATGTGAGCCAAAGTTAATAGCTCCAGGTTGAGAATTTAAATAGCTAATCTATAGGAGTAAACTGGCAAAGCTCGACAATAAAGTCAAAGAAATGTGGGAATATTTTAGGAAGCAGATTATTTTCCAAAGACACCATTGACACTGGCACATTTTTTCCTTAATTTTGATAGTGGTTATTGATCGCTAACGAGATTGTAACCGACAATATGTCAGAGGCGCAATGCTGATTTAATTATTTAGTTCTAGGTCGAAAATTCAGAAAAGCCAAACTTTCTCATAATGATAATGAAAGTCCTCAAAAAAAATTAGACTCTGTAAACTCTCTTAAGCACTCAATTAATGTTTTTGTAATGAAATTGAACTTTGTACTCGGCTTAGGAGCATTAATTTCGACACTGAGGTTTCGAAATAACTTCTTATTCTTATTTAACACTATTACTCTGGATCAGTCTGGGCTGAGACCACGCACCCTCGCCAGTTAGCTCTATCCTATGCGAGGTCACGCCAGTTGTCTCGTTGTCCACAAAGTGGGTTTGTAGTTGAAGAAGCTTTTCGTTAAAGCATGATCTTCCATGCGAACGACATGGCCTAAACAGCGCATTTCTTGCCTTTTTATGCGCTTTACTATATCCATGAGATATTTAGATATACAGTTCGTGGCTCCATCTTTTTCGCACTTATCGCTCACGTGGGCGAACCTGAAGATTTTGCGAAGAGCAGTTCTTTCGAATGCTTGAAATACTTTCTCAAAGTCGTCATTATCCATGTTTCTACGGCGTATTAAGTATAGAACGGGAATAATGAGAGACTTTTAAAGTTTAATTTTCGTTCGTCGAGTGAAGGCTTGCTTCTCAATTCCCTGTTCTCAGCACAGTTGGTTCTTCATAATCAAAACAGATCTGAACTTTTATCAGGAAAAGCGCTATCAACTGCCAGATTTTTTCAAAGTTACGTTCACAAGCAACAAAAATAATCAACTTCTAAACTAACCAAAATGATTTCAGGGTTATGAACATGCGGACGAAATACCGTGCAGCGATTGCCTATCTAAAAATCTATCTTTTTCACCGGTTTAAACTCCTGCAAACAAATTAAAGCAGGTAGAGATTAAAAATCTCAAAGTAGTTGTTCTGTTAGATACAAGTATATAGGTTAGGTTAGGTACGTCCGGCAGGCTAATGAGTCACGTATATACCAATTTTTGTCCTCAGAGATTGCCAGCAGGTATACTTACACCACTTCATGAGTTCATGAGAAATAGTCATACTTCATGATGTCAACGCTTCAAATGAATTCTTATAATTGCTGCGGTCTCACTAACGATATCTCTTACAGTAACACATACCATTTGGCTTTCAAATGATTGAAGCGTTGTCTGGTGACCGCATAAGCACTAGAGATGCTTCATCGTTTCCTTGGTGCTTTGCTCTTGACATTACCGGCCCCATTGTGCAACCTTGTGCCGCTACCAGTGACCAGTGTGTACTCGAAACATGTTCCTACAGTCTCTTTATCAACAATGAGAAGGGATTTTGTGTATTTCTGATCTACCGGTGTGCACATGAATTTTGCAAGTTTGCATCTATGTAGGTGATACTTTTAGACCTTCCTTCCCATGCTGCTATCCAAATCGTTGTAAAGCCAATGCATGGGCTTACCAATGACAGCTACGATTTCGGATGCTTGGTATATATCAGTCTTGGCAACCTCGTCCACTAAGCTGACGGTAGTCGTCCCTCTACTTTTGTTGCATAAAAATTCAAGTTTCGATTGGAAAATAAAAGTTAGGCCTCACTTACCCGACATTCATAACCTACAGGTCTTACATTAACCTCTTAAACAAATCCATTTTTGTGGCATAGTGACGTGATTAATATCGTGTGACCAATCACTCAGAGAATTCGAGTGAGTTAAACTCGCTATGGGAAATTGCAATCAAAAATAAGTCCTGGAATGAATAAATCATATTGAAGGTAATAATAATGTGTACTACAGCGGAAATGTCATTCAAATGGGTGACGAAATGGTGGGAGAGCAAAATAAAAGGCTCCTTCAGAATGCTTCGAGAACAAGGAGGGAGGAACATGTCAGCATTTAAGGGGGAGCCTGGTTTAGAAGCTTCAAAAAATCGATTTTACCTTTTAAATTAATATTTCATAATTTTTCCAAAATTCTTTTTATTAACATTGTAAATAAAATTACTCTTCAACCTTACTCACCTTCAGGGTAACGCCGCCCAAATCATATTCACGATTAAAGAGATCCTCGACCGTGGCACGATATTTGTCTGTATAGGTCTTGAAGAGGAACCGTTTGATGATGGAACTTTTGCCCACACCAGCACCGCCCAGTATAACCAGTCTTATGCGCTCCAAGTCAGACATTATGAACACGGCTGACGACGGCAACTGTAGACGTTCAGCAAATGCTTACACGCAAAGTTGCTTGGACAACCAACAGTCAGCAGTAACTGTTATTATTTGATTTAACTCTATAAGCTGAAAGCTCGGCGGCTGAGCTTCGTTCGTTAAACGTGGCTGTGCGCTTAATAACGGTACAATTTCAAATTTAGATTACCTTGTATAAAATTATTTGATTTTCTTGCTTCGAGCGAAGGCAAATACAACTGGGATTAACGTTATTTTTTATAAGAAAATGCTCGAAGTAAGATTTTTTCAAAAGCTCGTTGATTGATTAGAGAAAGATGAATTTAAAGCTTCTCACGCATAACAGCTCTTAACACTACACCACCAAAACCAAATGGGAAATATATTTCTCGGAAATTGTTCACTATTATACAGCACAAACACTCAAAAAATTACTTTAATGTGCTTAATGAGCTTTTGATTCCTTCTTAATTTGGCTTTCTTTATTTGTATTTAACACTTTTACTTTACTTTGTGTACTGATTACTTCACACTACGGTGTGAGAGTGGCCGCTTGGGACGTGACGGATGCGTGAAAATTTCATTATGCGTTCGCATCCGATTTACATCCGCTTCCGCTATTTGCCAGTTCACTTTTTACACCAACAAATGTTCTATTCTTTTACACTTGTTGCTGTTGTACGCATTGTCAATTATCTGTTCGTGTATTTAAGTATGGTGGCGGCACCATATGACGCGAACGCCGTCATCAGTCTCTTTTCACACTTTCCACAAGTGCCTTCTTTTACACGCTGAAACTTGTGGGTAGTTCATTCTTCTTCTTCTCTTCCTTTTTCTGAGGGCTTTTTATTGCTTATTTGACGTATGTGCTCGCATTACTTTCGTATTTTACGATATTGCTACTAATTCGCATGTCGTTTGCCTTTTGTTAATGTTTTTAAATGCTGCTCTTATATCTCTCGAAGATTGTCCACGCAATTTTATACCGTTTTGCCATTGTGCGGCGAAGAATTAGCTGAAAAGATAAAGTACAAGAAAATGGTTAGTGGATGACCTATAAAATTACATAGTAAGAAAAATAAATTAAAAAGGTTTTCGTTGAAGTTTAGTCAAGAGCTAAGATATATTTTCTGGGATATAGTAAATATATTGACCCTAATGCCACCTAACGAGCATACTAAGAAACATTAAATATTCTACTGCCGTTAGAGTAGCACCTGCAGAATATTACCGTATACAGTTTATCTGACTAAATTTGTCTTCTAAATAAATCGGGCATATTATACGAAGGTATGTGGCCATAGTGAAAACTTTGGAGTTACGAACAATTGTTTCAACGCTGGACCAAAAATAAGTCTCGAAAGCAATAACTCGGTCGAACCATGTGCCATCGAATGGAAGAAATCGCTAAGCGGACGATGGGAAATATGGCGTGTGGAGAGCACTTCACATTAAAGTGTTGTCAGGTGGGTTTTAACTGGTTTGGCAACGTTAAGCTTCACAAGATCTACATACTTGCATTTGGCACCGATCTTTATCCACCAACGTTTCCAATTCACCGTCTTCGAAGATCCGGACGGTCTTTAATATCGATATCGCTGCCTTTGTAGCGACAAAACCAATCACGACACGTTGTTTCACAAGGCAACATCTTCTTAAATAGTTTGGAGTTCCCGATGTGCTTCAGTCGTTGATTTCTTTGACTAAAGGAAGGAAATCAACCCTTCACCCTTAAATTCGGTAAAATTCTAATTCTTTTATTTTTATAATTTCAGAAGGTACAAAGGCTAATAATATTTAAAAAAATTCGATTGTTTTGAACCTGTAAATCATCATAAGTCAAAAGAGTTAAAGAGACAGAGATTAAACATTGATGAGGAACTCAACGTTTCTTCGTTGGTTTTGGAGCATGGTAATGTTAGAATCCAAACTAAAGGCCAACAGACTTAAATCTTTTGCAAAAACGACAACGTATCCCAGAACTTTTCATTCATTAAACTATTCATTACCGGTGACGAGACGTGAGTTACGAATACGACGTTCACATACCATTCTAGCGAATGAAAAAACTGAAGCATTCATTATTGGATAATATTCAAACGAATAGACCACGTCCAGCTCGTCCAACATTAAGTAAAGAAAATATAGTAGCCGCCGATGGGAGTGTACGCGAAGACCGTGGAGTGTGAATTTGGTACAATTAACTTGGACTGACCTATAGAACGACTTGGCGCCTATTTCTAGTGCAATAGGTAAGTAAACAAGCAGAATTTCTACATTTGGGACGAAGAGCAATCTAAAGAGATTCAAGAGTTGCCATTTCAAAAAACAGTTTGATAAAGTTTGTGGGCTGGTAGAATTATCGGCAAGTTTTCTTTATAAATAATGCCGGTGAGAACGCAATCGTCAATGGGAACCGTTAATGCGCCATAATAGCCGACTATTTGATGCCTGCAATTTAAACTTGTGATCTCGGCAACATTTGATTTCAACAAGACGGCGCCACTTCCTACACAAATTATCAATCAAAGAATATATTGAGAGAACACATTTCCTGTGGAAATGTAAAGTCTGAGGTCTATGCGGGCGAGACGCGAGCTTAGTATAAACATCTCTTGCCTGAAAGCAGTCAAAATGACTGCCTTTCGGCAATGTAGATATAACACACATGTATATACTTGTATATATATTGGAAGTGTATATATATTGGAAGTGAAATGGAAATCCATTTATATGCTGTAGAAAAAGTCACAAAATTATTAGAAGCTATGTCATTATTTAATTCACATTTTTTTTAATTGAAATTCGAAAGCATTCAAATTGACTTGCTTAGGCAATCTATTGTTAATAAGTAATAATTCCAATATATAAGTAAATGCACGAGCATACATTTTTATGGATTTCTACATAAACACATTTTTATGATAGCTAAATTCTAATTACAAAAATAATTGCAGAGTAAACAACAATTTGCGGACTCATTCGATAAATATGATTATATAATTTGCTCACCTAAATGTAAATAAATATACACTTATACAAATAAATTTACACTGCTGTAAAAATAACAAAAAAAGTTATGCCAATTATTTGTGTGCAGATAATTATCATCTTAACGTCAGTAGTTTATAGCTTATTTAATCATAATACATAAATTTGAATGTGAAACTGTCGCAGACAATATCATTGTAATTTATTTGCTTTTTATCCCATTTAAAACTCTATTTATTATCGTAGAAACATTTGAAATATGTAGTTGCTAAAAGTCATGAGGTTAGAGATGGAAGAGATTTTTTAGTCTATCCTTAAAATATTTTTATACTTTATTCAAACATTTATAATAGAATAGAAAGTGTTTTCTGTTATGTTTTGTGAGTGATGCCCAGCGACTGTTAGATAGCTTGTGAAGGGTGATCCATTTTGAGGTTAACTTCTTTTTAAAGAAAAAACACAGAAACTTCAAATTGAATGGGGAATGTTTATTATATTTCGAAAGAATATTCTTTGAAGATTATCTCTTTCAAATGTTGCCCACGGCTACGTCATAGACTTAAGACTTTACGTATTCCCATAGGAAAAAGTCTAACGATGTGATATCATACGGCCTTGGTAGCCAATTGACTAACCCAAAGCGTGAAATTAATTTCACTCATATATCTCACACATTGGCCGATATATTCGGTTAAAAGTCCCCTTCAAGGATTGAGTTCCACATATTCGATACCTAGCGGCTTGAACAATTTTGTTTGGATTTGGAAAATTTGTGATCATAAGGTGGTACACTTTCAAGTCACTATTCGCGCAAAATTTAATTCCGTTATATTAACTAGTACTTTATTTGAAGCCAAGAAATATGTGCACCAAGTTCTAACAAGATATCTTAATATTTACTCAAGTCAAAGCTTGCACGGACAGACAGGTGGGAAGTCAGTCACTCGACACTCAACTCGCTTTGTCATCATAATCATTTATATATATGGGCCATTCCATCAATTGGCGACATGTTTTTGTACCCGTGGTTCTCCGATTTTGACGAAACTTTAGAATATCATAATATAGACTAAAAAAAGAATATCTGTAAACTTTTTAGTGGCCAAAGTTGCTCCATTGTTTTTTGGCGCGCACTTCAAATTGAGATCAAACAAAAAAATGACTTTTTCTTTTATTTTTTAACGACCTCAAAATTTAGTGAAAAACATTTTGAAGTTATCCATTTTTGTGTAAAAAAATCTCAGCTTTCTGATAAAAATAAAGGGTGATTTTTTAAGAGCTTGATAACTTTTTTTAAAAAAAAAACGCATAAAATTTGCAAAATCTCATCGGTTCTTTATTTGAAACGTTAGATTGGTTCATGACATTTACTTTTTAAAGATAATTTCATTTAAATGTTGACCGCGGCTGCGTCTTAGGTGGTCCATTCGGAAAGTCCAATTTTGGGCAACTTTTTCGAGCATTTCGGCCGGAATAGCCCGAATTTCTTCGGAAATGTTGTCTTCCAAAGCTGGAATAGTTGCTGGCTTATTTCTGTAGACTTTAGACTTGACGTAGCCCCACAAAAAATAGTCTAAAGGCGTTAAATCGCATGATCTTGGTGGCCAACTTACGGGTCCATTTCTTGAGATGAATTGTTGTCCGAAGTTTTCCCTCAAAATGGCCATAGAATCGCGAGCTGTGTGGCATGTAGCGCCATCTTGTTGAAACCACATGTCAACCAAGTTCAGTTCTTCCATTTTTGGCAACAAAAAGTTGTTAGCATCGAACGATAGCGATCGCCATTCACCGTAACGTTGCGTCCAACAGCATCTTTGAAAAAATACGGTCCAATGATTCCACCAGCGTACAAACACACCAAACAGTGCATTTTTCGGGATGCATGGGCAGTTCTTGAACGGCTTCTGGTTGCTCTTCACCCCAAATGCGGCAATTTTGCTTATTTACGTAGCCATTCAATCAGAAATGAGCCTCATCGCTGAACAAAATTTGTCGATAAAAAATTTTCGAACCGAACACTGATTTTGGTAATAAAATTCAATGATTTGCAAGCGTTGCTCGTTAGTAAGTCTATTCATGATGAAATGTCAAAGCATACTGAGCATCTTTCTCTTTGACACCATGTCTGAAATCCCACGTGATCTGTCAAATACTAATGCATGAAAATCCTAACCTCAAAAAAATCACCCGTTATTTTCAAAATCCAAAAAAAAATTTCAAAATCCAAAAAAACCATGTTTTTTCCAAAAAATCCGGTTTTTTGTGCTTTTCCACCAACTTTTTTTGCAAAATTGACTTTTCCATTCGATTCCTCGTTAAATTTCACATAAGAATCAGTGTTCAAAAATATGGGACTCGATCCCATGAACAGCAAAAAAAATTCAAAGTTGACGCTCAAAATCCAAAAAAAAACATTATTTTCCAAAAAATCCGGTTTTTTGTGCTTTTCCACCAACTTTTTTTCAAAATTGACATTTTTATTCGATTCCTCGTTAAATTTTACCGTTTTCGTCAAAATCGGAGAACCACGGGTACAAAACCATGTCGCCAATTGATGGAATGGCCCATATAACCCTATTTATATCTCGTTTAATTTTAGGCGTGCAACCGTTAGATAAACAAAGTTGTCAGTATTGGAGTTGTAGAAGCAGATGTGGTGAGACAGTCGTCTTGCTCCAACTTTTTGTATGGTTTTCTATCTAGGTCAGGTTAGATTAGGTTAGCTTATGAGGTCGATTCTAACAGGGATCTTAGCATAGGATGCCGGTTCGTCATATTACCTAAAACTAGATCTTTTGCGTTCTACTCTAGGCCAAAAAGATCTTGTAATCGCAAAGGAGCGGGTCATCGATCAGTGCTAAAACGCAAGAAGCCATTGGAGATCGAACTCAGTCTCCTTCGGTTTTGCAGTTGCGATACTATCTAGTGAGGACAGACACTTCTAAACTATTTTTGAGTACACTGAATACTTACCTTTTGAAAGAGGATGTACGACGTCTACAGCTTCAGAAAAATCCGGAACTTACCAAAAAATTTAATTATACGTTAAAATATCGATCCGAAATATATAATTATGATTACATGTAATTTTTATGTCTATTTTACGCACATTCACTTTTAACAATTTATCTGTTTCGTGAAGCAAACCAATCAAGACACCAAATTTTCAACTTCTACGTAAGAATCGAAGTGCTCAGCTAATGCGCGTCCCATAGATGAATACAAATGGCAATTGGAAGGGATCAATTCTGACAAATACGGCGGGTGGGATAGCAGTTCGTAGCCAAGTACTTTGATTGCATTCTGAACCAAATTTGCTTTCTCTGCTATCTGACAACACTTTCTATTGCTTCCATACTTCCCAAAATATTTCTGACCGATATTCGATAATAGGTTACTGCCTTGATTGCTGCTTAGCTATCTAATTAGATGTTGACTCTGTAATTGCCTGTAGGTGCATCAAGAGCAGCTCCGCGACTTTCGCAATAGAAAACACCTCAGATTGCAATATACTGCAGTGTCTAACTGTCTAATTCTGGGTAGTACTACTCCGCACCACCTCCATTCTCCATTTTATAAATGTTTAGAGAGTTGCGCGTAGATAACAAACCTCTACGTCAGGTTTGGGATCGGTTCAAGAGCTGTCGTTGAAGTTTTTCCTAAAGCTCACGTTAGGTACAGCTCAGTTATAAAACGTTACTAGCTTTGCTCACTCTTTCTTCCACGTTGCGCTTCCACAGAAGTTTGCTGTACAAGACTACCCCAAATGCGATTCTTGAGAGCGAATTGTGTCCCATTTATCGAAAAGACCCTCTATAGAGGAATTTTGTGCTTTCTTGTGAACACAAGCAGATCTTCCTTCAAATGGAAACAAAAAAAATATGCCTTCTTCAAATAATGACTTTTCGGGACAAAATTTGACATTTTCAACACAATGAAAAAATATGATATTGTTTTCCATACAAGGGCTTGCGATTGAACCTTCAGTTTGTATGACAACTACCAAGTATGCTATAGTTGTTGCTAGATTCAAGGTCACAGGTTTACCACAAGCGCCGCAATTAAATCAGTCTCATTACGTAATTGTCAAACCTCGTAGATGTATATGTCATCACTTAAAATTCAAAACAAAGTAACGGGTGATTTTTTTGAGGTTAGGATTTTCATGCATTAGTATTTGACAGATCACGTGGGATTTCAGACATGGTGTCAAAGAAAAAGATGCTCAGTATGCTTTGACATTTCATCATGAATAGACTTACTAACGAGCAACGCTTGCAAATCATTGAATTTTATTACCAAAATCAGTGTTCGGTTCGAAATGTGTTTTGCGCTTTACGTCCGATTTATGGTCTACATAATCGACCAAGTGAGCAAACAATTAATGCGATTGTGACCAAGTTTCGCACTCAGTTTACTTTATTGGACATTAAACCAACCACACGAATGCGTACAGTGCGTACAGAAGAGAATATTGCGTCTGTTTCTGAGAGTGTGGCTGAAGACCGTGAAATGTCGATTCGTCGCCGTTCGCAGCAATTGGGTTTGTGTTATTCGACCACATGGAAGATTTTACGCAAAGATCTTGGTGTAAAACCGTATAAAATACAGCTCGTGCAAGAACTGAAGCCGAGCGATCTGCCACAACGTCGAATTTTCAGTGAATGGGCCCTAGAAAAGTTGGCAGAAAATCCGCTTTTTTATCGACAAATTTTGTTCAGCGATGAGGCTCATTTCTGGTTGAATGGCTACGTAAATAAGCAAAATTGCCGCATTTGGGGTGAAGAGCAACCAGAAGCCGTTCAAGAACTGCCCATGCATCCCGAAAAATGCACTGTTTGGTGTGGTTTGTACGCTGGTGGAATCATTGGACCGTATTTTTTCAAAGATGCTGTTGGACGCAACGTTACGGTGAATGGCGATCGCTATCGTTCGATGCTAACAAACTTTTTGCCAAAAATGGAAGAACTGAACTTGGTTGACATGTGGTTTCAACAAGATGGCGCTACATGCCACACAGCTCGCGATTCTATGGCCATTTTGAGGGAAAACTTCGGACAACAATTCATCTCAAGAAATGGACCCGTAAGTTGGCCACCAAGATCATGCGATTTAACGCCTTTAGACTATTTTTTGTGGGGCTACGTCAAGTCTAAAGTCTACAGAAATAAGCCAGCAACTATTCCAGCTTTGGAAGACAACATTTCCGAAGAAATTCGGGCTATTCCGGCCGAAATGCTCGAAAAAGTTGCCCAAAATTGGACTTTCCGAATGGACCACCTAAGACGCAGCCGCGGTCAACATTTAAATGAAATTATCTTCAAAAAGTAAATGTCATGAACCAATCTAACGTTTCAAATAAAGAACCGATGAGATTTTGCAAATTTTATGCATTTTTTTTTTAAAAAAAAGTTATCAAGCTCTTAAAAAATCACCCTTTATCATCAAAATTAATTATTTCATACTATGATATGTATGTATATCTAGCTACAAATTTCCGCTTAAAAATAATGTAATCTTATACAAATAACAATAATTATTATTAATTACTTTTCTCACAAAACCACTCTTCTAAAAGTTATAAGCTGTTAAAGTCGCACATTAACTCGTACACTGTATTCAGACAGTGCGCCATGTCGTATGAGCAACATATAATGTTAAGGCCCTTGTATGAATGCTCCATACATTTGGTGTATAACTTTAACTACTTATAACTTTTAAAGTAATATGTTTATGAAAGAATTCATGTAGACCTACTTTATAGAGCGTACATTTGGTGCTAGAATAGCATTCTTTCAAAGTAATTGGTTAACTTGCTTCGGAGATCGAAAATGTAATGCAAAATAGTAAAAATCCCTTGTAAAATGTATGGGAAAAGTAAAGTCACTTAGATGCAGTTTAAAATTAAACTGAATTGCAATCGTCGCCGTATTTGAATAGCGCCACCGGCAAACCATTATCCCCCGATGTAATGGAATTACATTTTCCTATACATATATTGGTATATACATTTACTTATCCTGTGGTTTACAATAAAAAGAGCATATTATATTTACTAATCAAGCCCCAGCTCATATGTACTTCTCATCACAGCTTAATGGCTATAAGCCAGTTGTGCAGCGGTGAATTTGCGCACATAAAAATTTAATTTTTACACGCTCATGAAAATTGCACATGTTTGCAGGCACTGTTAAGCACACACACGTGCAAAAGCTTCATGCTACCACCTGCTGATTTTTATTATATTAATTCATATAAAAAAATTCAAACGAAAATGCAGCTATTCAATATGTATTTTTATTTTTGTGTGTAGATATGAGTGAGAAAATATCGCTAATTCATAAAAATGCAGTTAAGATCTTGGAAGGAGGCAACATTTACCGCTCTTTCAGATTAATACGCGTAATTATTATGCTGTGAAAATGTTTACATAACTAAATGCATATGATGCTTATATACTTGTGCTATACATATAGTATAACTGGCTCCACATGCTGGATGAATGTCGTTTTTGCAATACAGCAAATTTAAACCTATCAAGCTGCAGGAGAAAAGCCGATGAAGCAGAAAATGTAATTCGTTTCAGGAAATAAAAGTAAGACTATTTTAATTTAACATTTACCGTACATACGCACTACACCTTCTTTGAAACGCGCATACACACATCACAAATAAATAATATAAAATAACATGTAATTATAGTCATATACCTTGCCAGAACTGAGAGATGTAAACAAAACCTATTAACCCTTTGCGTAACTTTGTACGATATATCGTACAAATTTTATCGCTAGTTTATAAATTTTTTTTGGGGAAGTTGAGCACTGTTTTCGTGAAGAAAAGTCAACTTATGTTTTTTTGAACTATTCGCTTTCTAAGGAAATACAAAATTTCATTTCCTTCATATAAAATGTTTAAGGAAAATGAATTCGCCGCAAGCTCCCTTTGGTAAATTTTCATTTTCTTTAAAGTGCAATCAAAAATTTATTTTTTTTAATTTTTGCTGAAAAAGTATGATGAAATTTAAGGCAGGTTTGTTAAAGTAATATAGATTGTATCATTAAGAAAATATAGTAATTAAAAATTATCTACATAAATAAAATAGATGCTTGCTCAATACAAAGTTAGGCAACTCAAATGTACAACATATCGCACATAATTTATTTGGTCGACATTGTGACTTAGCAGCAATTGCATCGTTATGTTCAACTCAATTTTAAACGCGAACTTTTCTGGGAAATATGACAAGCAATCGCTCTTGTTAATGTGAAATTTTACTTATGACACAAATTTTTAATCATTCAGAGATTGGAGGCGCAAGTATATGCATAGCACATTTTGTAAAATGAAGCCTTTTACAGAGGAAGAGATTTTGGAAATTTTGGATGAAATCGATCCAAATGTTTCTGATTTGGAGGATGACCATGAAGCATGTGAAGCAAATAATTAAGAGTTAATGGGGGAACTTCATCCAGATGATGAAATAATTATTGATGAGATAATACATAATAGTTCCTCAGTTTTATTAGACAACGTGAGCTTACTGAACGTACAAAATTTTGATGACATGTTATTGATGAGGATTTAGAGCTAAAAGGAGACTTATTATCTGAGCAAATTTTGGTATTAACCTCAAAAGCGAAAATTTATTGGAGACGAAGGAAATTTAATGGGTCTGGTTTTCATTTTGAACCAGATTTTCAACAAGTATTAAATATTTTGGAGCCTTACCAATACTTTGAGCAATTTTTCCCTGACGAACTTTTTGAGAAAACGACATTCTATACAAATTTATACGCTGTCCAAAATAAAGCATCGGGTTTCAAACCAGCTCAAAATTGGGAAATGAAAATGTTAATTGGATTACAAATAGCCGTGGGTTGCATGCGGCTTGGTAGGATGACAACATTTTGGGATCCTACACTTTCGATAGAGCTTTTTAAGAACACAATGTCGTTAAAACGCTTCAGACAGTTACGCCTAAACCTACATTTCATTGACAATCTGTTGATTCTTCCTAATTGCGATGACAAATTTTTCATCCTTTAATTGAAACAATAAGAAAACGCTGCGAAGAGGAACCTGTGGAAGAAGATGTATGTATCGATGACCAAATTATTCTAAAGGGTGATTTTTTAAGAGCTTGATAACTTTTTTTTAAAAAAAACGCATAAAATTTGCAAAATCTCATCGGTTCTTTATTTGAAACGTTAGATTGGTTCATGACATTTACTTTTTGAAGATAATTTCATTTAAATGTTGACCGCGGCTGCGTCTTAGGTGGTCCATTCGGAAAGTCCAATTTTGGGCAACTTTTTCGAGCATTTCGGCCGGAATAGCCCGAATTTCTTCGGAAATGTTGTCTTCCAAAGCTGGAATAGTTGCTGGCTTATTTCTGTAGACTTTAGACTTGACGTAGCCCCACAAAAAATAGTCTAAAGGCGTTAAATCGCATGATCTTGGTGGCCAACTTACGGGTCCATTTCTTGAGATGAATTGTTGTCCGAAGTTTTCCCTCAAAATGGCCATAGAATCGCGAGCTGTGTGGCATGTAGCGCCATCTTGTTGAAACCACATGTCAACCAAGTTCAGTTCTTCCATTTTTGGCAACAAAAAGTTTGTTAGCATCGAACGATAGCGATCGCCATTCACCGTAACGTTGCGTCCAACAGCATCTTTGAAAAAATACGGTCCAATGATTCCACCAGCGTACAAACCACACCAAACAGTGCATTTTTCGGGATGCATGGGCAGTTCTTGAACGGCTTCTGGTTGCTCTTCACCCCAAATGCGGCAATTTTGCTTATTTACGTAGCCATTCAACCAGAAATGAGCCTCATCGCTGAACAAAACACACGCGCGAAACACATTTCGAACCGAACACTGATTTTGGTAATAAAATTCAATGATTTGCAAGCGTTGCTCGTTAGTAAGTCTATTCATGATGAAATGTCAAAGCATACTGAGCATCTTTCTCTTTGACACCATGTCTGAAATCCCACGTGATCTGTCAAATACTAATGCATGAAAATCCTAACCTCAAAAAAATCACCCGTTATTTAAAGGAAAATTGTCTTGCAAAATATACCAAAAGGGTAAACCCAATCCCTGGGGTATTAAAAATTACGTCCTGTGTGGAAAGTCAGGTTTTCCATATGAATTCGAGTTATATCTAGGCAAAAATACTAACCTCGACGAGAATTTAGTCCGCACGGTAGGCTTTTCTTCCGCAATAGTTGTTCATTTATGTAAAAGGTTGACTAAATCTGGCCATAATCTGTATTTCGACAATTTTTTCAATTCCTATAACTTACTGGAAATATTATCGCAAAGGAATATAAATGCGGCAGGAACAGCTCGGGTTAACAGATTTGGTCGGACTACATTTGTATCTGATAAAGATCTTCTGAAGCAAGGAAGAGGATCGTCTGACTGTTTGGTAAGCACGGATGGAAAAATTTGCATTGTAAAATGGCTGGATAATAAGCCTATTTACTTACCCTCTAACTTTATAGCGATTGGGGAACAAGATGTTGCTAAACGATTTTGTAAAAAGACCAAAGAAACAATAGAAGTGAAAAGACCGCAAATTGTGTAGGAATATAACGAATTGATGGGTGGGGTCGATTTGCTGGACCAGTTAATAAGTTACTATAGAATTTTTTTGAAATCTTCTAAATGGACACTTCGCATCACTTCGCACTTCATTGATTTCGCATTGGTATCCTGAATTTTATACAAAAATGATTGCAATAGACATAATATTCCCACAAAGGACATAATGAAGCTACATGATTTTGGGATGAAAGTTGTAAACAGGCTTGTTTTATTTGAGAAAGTGGCAATTATTCGCAAAAGAGGGCGTCCAATGTCTATAATAAATTCCGACGTTAGACCAATCAGTAAAGTAAGAAGGTATTGATCAATTTTCATATTTATACTACATTTATGCAATTTAAAAAAATATATTTATTTCTCTCTTTATTTTCAGATATGAAACACGACCGCAAAAAGAAGTGTCTGAAGATCGGGTTGACCATTTTCCTGATCATGACGGCAAAACAAGTCAAACGAGGTGCAAGAACATAGGATGTCGTAGACGTACATATTTTATATGCACTAAGTGTAAGATTCATTTGTGCATTTCAAAATAAAACAACTGTTTCTTAAATTATCATAAAAGTTTAAACTAATATTCTTACGATACATATACATATATATTTTTTCCACAAACTTACATACATCGCTAATAGTATTGTGCCTACCTTAATTTAGTATTCTTTACATAAGTAATTTAATAAATTTTTTAATAAAGTTTATAATAATTTATTAGCCTTTTTAAGTAAAATATTAAAAATATTTTAAGGTTTGCGTTGTTAACTGTGTTTTTATTTCAAAAATATGAATAAATGACATAAGCAGATATAAAAAGATGTTTACTCCGTTTGTGAACTTTGTACGATATATCGTACAATTTTTGGGGGGCTGTGAAACCTATAATGATTATTTTATTTTTAATTTTCTTACAATTTATGACTCTTTAGCACTAAAGAGAAACAAAACAAGTCAGTTGATTTTTTTCCACCACTAATATGCAAAATGAAAACAAAGGGTTAAGCTACGAACATAGCGATAATCTTGGAAAATACCCGCGATCGACACACACCGCCTCTTCGTTGATTTTAAAGCTGCTTTTAACAACTTGAGGAGGAGTAGGATTTATACCGCGATGTCTGAATTTGGAATCTCTTCGAAACTAACACGGCTGTGTAAACTGACGTTGAGAAATGTTAAAAGTTCCGTCAGGATACGGAAAGGAACTCCCCAAATGAGGTTTCTGACAATGGAGAAAATAATTTGAACTGCGGAGCTGAATAAAGAAGGTACAGTCTTCTTCAAGAGTATACAAATACGATGTACACCGATCACATCGATATCATTGACCATAACACCCGCGCTGATAGTATTGCTTTCTCCAGACTGGACAAAGAATCAAAGCAAATGGGTCACAGTTAACAACGTCCGGTCTGCTTAACGTGGGTACCTGCTGATGATAGCCTTACCCCACGGGTCCAAAGGCCAGCGGATCAAATCAATGCATTGATTAACGCTCTGAGAATGCTAGGCATTTTCAGTACCAATTGGCAGCGTGGAATGGACACACTAACCACCTTGGTCGGGGTCGAGGCCCATCTAAAACCTCTATCGTGCTTTGAGCACCTTCTTCGAATATGAGCGCCTTTAAACTTTTGAGTTTCAAGAACGATAAGTAAGATACAAGGATTTCACCTTTAACAATTCAAGCATCAAACTAAAACTGTTAATTTCCTCTTAAACTGCGCAGTTACTGTAAATAGCTCGTCATCCTTGCCACCAAAGGTATTCGCTACAACTGAGCGATCCTGCTACTTCTTCACTCTCATTGCGCTCATTACTTTTCTGGAGAAATTCTAATAGCGCTTGTTTACCGTTAGTGCCAACAAGAAATTTATGTCGATCTCGTATTTGAAAACTTACAAGAGTAAGCGAAAACCGTAGCCTACAGTCAAAGACATCTTATAAGAACAATAACTGCAAGTCGACAATAACAATGGAACCAAACATACAAAGAGAGCGTGTTATAACAGTTGCCACATTAGGCAATGTCAATTTCAATAAACTTTCAAACACACACACATATACTTTACAGCAGAATAGCAACAACTAAAGTGACAGCTGCAATATTGCCATACCAACAAATGCGTGTAGAAGTTAACTGAGGACCTGTGTGTTACTCCTTGCTGCCAATAATGCCAATATCGTCGATACGTTGTTGCACGTGCATGCGGCAAGTCTAATACGAGTTTGTTGCAACTTGCAAGCAATGAATTGTAAATGAATTTCATCTGCTTTTATGAGTCTCTATTTGCATGCTTGACAGCAGCCAGCAGAGAGCATTTAACGTTTTCCACTTCAACACTCTTTCGCAGAATTTTCTATTTCGTTTCCTACTCAATTTTATTGCTGATATTCTTTACTCTTATTTCTTCGCATACATGTTGAAAAGACATTTTTACTGATATTTTTATTATTTGTTTTGTGGTGTTAATTAATTTTGTTGTTCGAGTTTTATACGATATGTTTTTACATCTGCACTTAAATGTATTCAACATTTTTTATGTTTAGTTTTGCAAGTACCTACTGTCTGCCCCTGACTTATTAATCCTCCAAAAATGTGAAAATAGTAAGTAATAGTAAGAGTTCAAATATAATGTCACGGCTAACACATAGATGGCGCTACTAGAATTAAACCCATATAAGGTTTACTTACCCCTAACCTTCAAAAGGCGTGTGCATAAATTTGATAGCATTTGGAACATTAGTTTGTGAAGTATATTATTTGAGTGAAGCAACTTTTGTTATTGTAAAAAAATTCATAAAGAGGAGTTTTGCGTTTTGATAAAATATTGTCTTTTGAAGGAAAAAATAAAGTTGAGGCAAAAACGTGGCTGAATGACTAGTTCTCGGACACTGCCACAGATAAATCAAGGATTGTTATGCCAAGTTTAGACGTGGTGAAATGAGCACCGAAGACGGTGAACCTGTGGACCCCCAAAAGAGATTATTACCAACGAAAACATCAAAAAATTTCACAAAATAATTTTGAATGTCCGCAAAGTGAAGTTGTTCGAGATAGCAGACACTCTAAAGATATCAACTAAATGTGTAGATCATATAATTCACGAATATTTGGGAATGAAAAAGCACTTCAAAGTGCATACTGCGCAAGCTCACTTTTGACCAAAACCAACGACGATGATTTGTACAGGTTTTTGGACATTATTTCATCCACTCCATAGTCCAATCGACAGCCAAATCGTGGAAAACGAAACAGCGGATGGCAAGGTCATGGCGTCTGTATTTTGTGATCATCATAGATTAATTTGTATTGACTACCATGAAAAAGTAAGAATCATTAACAGCATTACTACAAAGCGTTATTAAACCATTTGAAGGACGAAATCGCCGAAAAACGGTGGCATATGAGAGAAAAGGAAGTGCTGTTCCACAAACACAATGTACTGTGTCACAAGTCACTGAAAGCGATGCCAAAAATCAATGAATTCTCCAGTTCCAGCGACTATTTCCTGTTTTCAGATCTCAAAAGAATTTTCGCTGTGGGCTGGGAGCAAGGAATAGTAAGACTTTTTATTTTAAATTTAGAGCAAAAATTCATTTGTCCGAATATTTTGTTTTCTAGCTTGGTATGACTGTCAGTGATATCTGTGTCAAATTTCACACAATAATAATCATTAGTGTTTAATATAAACATGTCTTTTTGAAGTAAATAAAGATCATTCGGCGACTTTTACGATAAGTAAAATTATCAAACAAAGAAGTTCCATTAACTTGTGTGTGCGGAATCAAATCCATATCTGGTTCTGAAACGTTCAGAATGTTGTAAAAGGATTTTGATAATTATTAGTCGCGAGCAAGTGTTTTTGACTAGCACAAATTTTTCAAAGAGGGTCCAGATGTGTTGACGATGAACCACGTTCAGACAACCATCAACTTCAACTGATGACCAATAGAACAATAAAATAAAGGAATAGGTACTTGACAGTCGACGATTAACAGTAAGAGATTTTATTGGCATCGTTGGAATATCGGAAGGATCAGTGAAAACTATTTTGAAAGACCATTTGGGCCTAAGGAAAGTGAAAGTGCGATGGGTCCAAAAGCACTAAATTTTTTCGAAAAAATAGTGTCGCGAATAGTCCTGCGCCAGGGTCTTACGACCCAGAAATACACACAGAATACAATCAATCAGCCGACATCGTGACAAAGGTGAGCCGAATGTCAAAAATAAAGTATTGTCCCATACTGCAGTAGTTCTTCGTGTTTCGCAGCCATTGTATTCGCCTAATTTAGCTTACTCAACCGGAATAAACCAGAAAGAATAATAAAGAGCATATATGTAGGTTTTGACCTCAAAGGTTTAGAAAGTCTGACTCATCATTTTAAGTTCAAATTACTGAAAAGAATAATTTTAACGAACACCCTCCCTCTTTTTAATCGCTTTCAAATTTATATTTGTCCTAAAAACTTATTAGAATTTTAATCAACAAATTATTATTACTAATATAGAAGTATCAATTCATTTATAATTTATCATTTATTCATAAATATGATGTAATTACAAATAAAAGTTTACTCATTTGTGTCAAAGCAAATATCTATTTATAAACATAAACAGATGAAAACAATTCTACAACAACACTCAAGTATTTTTAGCATATACAATCACCCCAAATGTATATACGTGGTAGTTTGTACAGCTGCCTATATTCTCTTCACAGATAAGGCAGCTGTGTTCCGAATTCACCTGAATTAATTGATACGACTTTATGCGATTTATTGCTAATACCGAAATTTCTCAAGCGCTCAGCTACACAGACCGGCCAGAGTAAAAGTTGTGAACGGATGCACGGTAGTAGAGGGCCATGGTGTGGTATTATTCTGAAGATTTGGTAGGCATTGGTCTTAATTGGTTTTGTCCTGCTACAGCTTAACTGCTAAGGGGTTAAGCAGGTGGATAGGGAGTTATAATTTTTCTTTGTTAACGAAGAATTATTTCGTTATTTTGTTAAAATGTTTCCTTACTTTATTTTGACTCTTCAAAGCATCATCCTCTATCCTTCATAATGAATCTACCTGTTTAAAGCCTGAAGAAATAAGCTGCCGAAAAGGCTGGAAGAAAGTTTGTTATGACTTTTGGGATTAAAAACGAAAGCATAGAAGTTGCTTGGCATATCTTTGAAGTTAAAATAAGGTATTTATAATTTTAAGCTAAGCGATACACAGTGTTGTTAAATTTTATAATTTAAATATTGAAACGTTTTGTTCGTAGGAATCGTTTATTCAGAACTAAAAAGAAATTTTCTTTTCAAGACAAATCACAAAAAGAATACAATGATTAGAATATAATAAATACAACAAGTAGTTTGTGTTGCAAGTACTTTCAACACTCCTCCTCAACACAATATTAACTACAACAGTAACAACCTAAATATGTATATGTATTATTCTAATCCCAAAAGTTTAACAAATTTATGATGATTACATTTTTCTAAGTTTTTCGTTAGTATATCGGCAACCATCTCATTTGTTGGAACGTAATGAATTGAAATTTGTCTACTATTTAAAACTTCGCGTATATGATGATATTTTATATCAATATGCTTGCTGCGGGAGTGATATACAGGATTCTTAATTAAATGTTGTGCCCCCAAATTATCGCCGTTGATTTTTATAGGATTATTCGTTGGATCAATCCCGATTTCTTGCATAAGTTTTCTTATATATGTGGCTTCTTTTGCTGCTGCGGACATCGCCATGTATTCTGCTTCTGTACTGCTGAGTGCAACTGTGTTTGTTTCTTAGATTGTCAAGAGAATACACTACCTGCCAAAAAGAAAGCATATCCGGTATAAGACTTTCTGTCCGTAGCGTCGCTACCCCAATCAGCATCTGCATAGCCTTCAATCGACTTTCCTGTTTTTAAATAATGCAATTTATAATCACTTGTTTTATTTAAATATCGTAATATATGTTTGGCTCCTGTCTCGTGTTCAATGTGTGGATCTTTATTACGTTGTGATAATTTAGAAACAGCGTGTAAAATGTCGGGTCTTGTTAAAATTGCTAAATACATAAGCGACCCAATAAGTGACTGATATTTCGTTTGATCAACTTTCTTGCAATTTTCGTTGTTGCATTTAACTTGAAATTTAGGTTCAAGTGGAGTAAAAACTGGCCTACAATTAATCATATCATATTGCTTTAACAGTTCATTGATATAATTAGATTGGCTGACTGTAATTGCTCCAGTTTCCCCTTCGCGCTGAAATGTCATTCCTAAAAAATGTTTCAGTGGTCCTTTATCAATTACTTTAAATTCATTTCCAATTTTCTTCTTGATTTCAATTAAATCTGCTTTATTGGTTGAAGCAAGCATAATGTCATCAACATAAACTGCAATTATATTAAAACACCCATTTGAATGTTTCGTGTAAACGCAAGGTTCACTTGGACATGACGAAAAACCAATTTTCTTCAAAATGAAATCGAGTTTTGAATTCCATTCTCTTCCTGATTGTTTAAGTCCATATAACGACTTGTGGAGTTTAAGAACACGATTTGGGAAATTTTTATCTATAAAATACTTTGGTTGTTTCATGTAAACTGTGTCATGAAGTTCCCCATTTAAATAAGCTGTTGCAACGTCCATTTGATGTAAATGCATTTGGTGTTCTACTGCTAATGCAATTATCATCCTAAGAGTTTCGTAGCGTACCACTGGTGAAAAAGTTTCTTTGTAATTTATACCGTATTGCTGACTACAACCCTTTGCTACTAGCCTTGCCTTAAAACGTTCAATATTACCATCAGCATCTCGCTTCACAGAAAAAATCCATTTACATCCGACAACCTTTTGACATGAAGGTAATTCTTCCAGCGTCCATGTGTTATTGTCTATCAACGCATCATATTCAACTTGCATGGCTTTCTTCCATTCTGCAGAATATTCGCTGAGTAATGCTTCTTCAACAGTTTCAGGTATCTTTATGCTGTTATTCATTGAATTCAATATATTATATTGCTTTCTAGGACGACCAACCCTGCCAGTTCGGATTATTTTTGGTCTTCCTCTTCCTTTTGTATTAGATTTCTCATTATTTATCATATTAATAGGATCTACTTCAACTTTATCATCCTTTGCTATCGGAATATTGCTGGTATCTACTTGCTCTCCTCCTCCAGCGAGATTCTCCATGCACTCTGTGTCAGTTACTGCTTCGTCATTATTTGTTTTGAGTATTAAATCGCTCACGTCTACCTTATCACTGACTTCATTAATTTTCTGAGAGTTTTCAATGAATATAACATCTCTACTTATGATGAATTTGCGTGTTATTGGGTCATATAAACGATATGCCTTGGCCTTTTCTGCATATCCAACCATAATAACGGGTGATTTTTTTGAGGTTAGGATTTTCATGCATTAGTATTTGACAGATCACGTGGGATTTCAGACATGGTGTCAAAGAGAAAGATGCTCAGTATGCTTTGACATTTCATCATGAATAGACTTACTAACGAGCAACGCTTGCAAATCATTGAATTTTATTACCAAAATCAGTGTTCGGTTCGAAATGTGTTTCGCGCGCGTGTTTTGTTCAGCGATGAGGCTCATTTCTGGTTGAATGGCTACGTAAATAAGCAAAATTGCCGCATTTGGGGTGAAGAGCAACCAGAAGCCGTTCAAGAACTGCCCATGCATCCCGAAAAATGCACTGTTTGGTGTGGTTTGTACGCTGGTGGAATCATTGGACCGTATTTTTTCAAAGATGCTGTTGGACGCAACGTTACGGTGAATGGCGATCGCTATCGTTCGATGCTAACAAACTTTTTGTTGCCAAAAATGGAAGAACTGAACTTGGTTGACATGTGGTTTCAACAAGATGGCGCTACATGCCACACAGCTCGCGATTCTATGGCCATTTTGAGGGAAAACTTCGGACAACAATTCATCTCAAGAAATGGACCGTAAGTTGGCCACCAAGATCATGCGATTTAACGCCTTTAGACTATTTTTTGTGGGGCTACGTCAAGTCTAAAGTCTACAGAAATAAGCCAGCAACTATTCCAGCTTTGGAAGACAACATTTCCGAAGAAATTCGGGCTATTCCGGCCGAAATGCTCGAAAAAGTTGCCCAAAATTGGACTTTCCGAATGGACCACCTAAGACGCAGCCGCGGTCAACATTTAAATGAAATTATCTTCAAAAAGTAAATGTCATGAACCAATCTAACGTTTCAAATAGAGAACCGATGAGATTTTGCAAATTTTATGCGTTTTTTTTTTTAAAAAAGTTATCAAGCTCTTAAAAAATCACCCTTTATATTCTTTACCTTTAGGTCGAAACTTATGAATTTCTTTCTTATTTAGAGCAATAGCTAAAGATCCAAAAGTTTTTAGAAAATGAACCATTGGTTTTCTTCCTAACCAAGTTTCGTAAGGAGTTTTATTTACTAGAATCTTTGTTGGTGATCTATTGCGTAGAAATACAGCGGTAGAAATTGCCTCTGCCCAAAAACTTTCATCCATTCCTGAATGAACTAACATACATCGCGCCATTTCAACTAAAGTGCGATTTGCGCGCTCAGCTACACCATTTTGTTGAGGTGTATATGGTACAGTAAGTTCACGCTTAATACCGTACATATTTAAGTAATTGTCGAAATCTTTATTTAAAAATTCACGCCCATTGTCGCTGCGAATAGCTTTTATTCTTTTCCCAGTTTGGCATTCCACCATAGCTTTAAAGTGTTTAAATTTTAGTAAAGCTTCTCCCTTAGTTTTAAGGAAATATACGAACATGTACCTCGATTTGTCATCGATAAAGGTTAGAAAATATTTTGAACCACCAATTGATGTTTTATTAATTGGACCGCAAACGTCCGTATGAATTAACTCAAGAAGATCTTTAGATACTGAGTTGGACTTACTTGGAAATGGTTTCGTACATATTTTGCTTTTCATGCAAGTAATACATTCATTGTATTGTGAAATATTAATAGGTTTCATGCCATGTACTAAATCTCTATTAGACAATTCATGTAGACTTTTGAAATTCAAATGACCATACCTGTTATGCCATTTCATTACTTCATTAGTATTAGAATAAAAACATGAATTCGGTGTTTTTCCAAAAATGAACAAATTTTTGCGTTTATGCGCCTTCAGTAAATTTTTACCTGCAGCATTTTTGATAACGCAAAATTTCTTATTAAACGAAATTGTACACCCTATGCTCGAAGCCTTTCCAACAGATATAAAATTTGATTGTAGATCTGGGACGTACAGAACATTCCTCATGATAACATCTTCGTTTCCTGATCGTAGGATCACAGTCCCAATACCTTGCGCTTCGATAAAATGTTCACCCGCTAAACTCACCTTTTCAGTATGATTCTGAAACGTATGAAACAAACTGCGCTCACAACACATATGTGATGTCGCTCCACTATCCACGCACCATGTCGAACGGTTAAATTCTTGTACACCAGATGCTCCGAGTAAACTTCCAATAGCATTCTGAGTTTGCTGCCTAGTTGCTCTGCATTGTGCAGCCAGATGACCTCTCTTCCCACAATTATAGCATTTAACTTTAGATTGCTTCGTTACCGAATTTGAAGCATATCCTTTACGAGTATTTCTGTTAAGATTTTTCTGCGCACTTACAGTTTTTCCTGAAGTTCGTCCTTGCCGAAAACGACTGTTGATTCTCGATATTTTCAACATCTGCATCCTTCTCCTGACGACGTTCACCTTCTTCAAGTAATTTAATTTTCAACGCATTTAATGATGGTAAATTATCACGTGTTTCTATAGCAACCACGAAATTTTCATATGACTGCGGTAAACTTGATAGCAGAATAATGACTAACATTTCCTCTGGTACTACAATACCAATTTCAGCCATTTTCTCAATGATATCAGAGAACTGCTTTATGTGCTCCGAAACATTTTCGCCCTCAGACAAACTAAGGTTCAGAATTTTCTTGAAAAACGTAATTTTACGAGCTGGTCCACTTGGTTGGTAGATCTCTTGTAATTTCCTCCAGGCCTCCAGTGAAGTAGTGCAGTGTCTAATATGATTTAACTGCGATGGCTTGACACAGAGCGTAATGCTCGCAAGCGCCTTCTCATCTTTTGCGTCGAACGCGGCTGATTCTTCTAGCGTTGCATTTTCGTTCTTCACATGCTTACCAGATACGATTCCCCATAAATCGGCATGAATAAGGACACTTTTCATGTGGACTGACCACGACGAATAATTTGCGTCATCGAGCTTATCAATGGAAAACAACCCAGAAGTAGCCATTGTTAGTTGCAATAAAATAATGGATTTAGTCACGTAAAAATTTGTTTCGCTAAACGTTTGATTAGTTACGTATCCTGGTTGTGCCTTTCTTAAGTCTCATAATCTGTTAAATTTTATAATTTAAATATTGAAACGTTTTGTTCGTTGGAATCGTTTATTCAGAACTAAAAAGAAATTTTCTTTTCAAGACAAATCACAAGAAGAATACAATGATTAGAATATAATAAATACAACAAGTAGTTTGTGTTGCAAGTACTTTCAACAAGTGTTAAATTAGTTTTGAGAGAAATATTTCACAGTCAAGAATATATTGGTTTAAATTATTAAAATAAATATTGGAATTGTTAAAAAAAAATATTAAACTTTTTAATAAAATTTATAAATCAATATTTTTATCTAGATAAAACACCTGTTCTTGCTTTCAGAAATAAATGACTCCGAAAATTTGGACGAAGGCGAGTGCCAATATTAAAGAAAATCACAATACAAACTGAGTGCACTAAAATAAATGCTACCAGGTTCAGGGTTCCCTGACCAATTCAAACTGAAACATTCATAGACTAACTGGACTGCGAATGAACTGGTGTCAAAGACTCCTTACATTGACCCAGTCATCAATCTACAAAAAACTGGCACAAGATAACGCCATGTTAGGTTAGGTTAGACTGCTGATTCATATGGACTGCTGCATGCTAAATGTTATAATATAAAAATAGAACTCCTGAAATTCGAACATAAAAATCAGTAAAGCGCCTTGTGGCAAATCAAAATTTGCTAATTTTTATTCGAGTAAGATCCTTAACCTTACTTTATGGACGCCGATATGTTAATGGCTTAATAGATCATCACAACCAGATCACTTACGATTGAGCCAAAAAAAACGGTGGGATAGGCGCTTGAAGCGATGGTAGCCCAGTGTGACCAAGTTTCCGCAAAGACAATCTATCCAGTAGTAGAACGCACAAGGAGAGGGGAGGTCACATGATAGCGGGTCTAGATCACCACTCATTGCCAGCTCACCAGCTTTACGGTTGCAAGTGTGGGTTTTTTAAAGCCCTCCGTCACACAAAGATTTTACAGAACATTATTGGTTTGACTACGGTTTCATAGAGCCAGAGAACTAGATATTAGGCGTCCAATCTAGGACGAGACCTATATACTTCACTGTATCCACAGGTTGTAGTCGAATGCTTCTCATCTGTGGCAGTGATGCTTTCGGGGTTTTGTATCTCTTAATGAATAAAACCATCCCAACTTTATTATGATTATTATGAGATACCCTTACGTCAACTCGTACACGGTATTCAAGAACCTTCCCTTCACCATGAGTGCTACATCGTCTGCATAGAAAGTTGCCTGGCAGCCATGATCTTCAAGTATTTTTAGCATGATTCATTGGAAAGAAGAAAGAAATCCACTTTGTGGGGTGCTTCTAATTATATTTCACCGAGCCGCTACCCCATTTCGATACGATAACTCTGTCGCACAGATGACTGAAAATAAGGTGTTTGAGGCTCGATTCAACCATAAAACCGTCCAGAGCTGTTACAACTGCCTCCGGTAAGACGTTATTAAAAGCTTCTTGGTGAAGGTCCCAACAGCAAATGCCTTCAACCTTGTGGCTTCCTCAAGGCATGGTACGATATTATGTGGGGCAGTTTCCATTAACTTACTTTTACAATAAGCGTGTTACGCTCCTGATAAATTTACCCTGGGAAGGCGTCCTCTTAGTGAATAGAATGTTCCGAAAGATGAATGCCAGTGATTTGTATGACATCTCAACAGCGGGTTGCAGCTGCGCTTGTATGATGCCGTCCGTCTCGGGGTTCTTGAATGGTTTGAACGAGAGCGAAAGGTCGGTAAGGGTCCACACTCCTCGGTTTATATGAAAATTACGGTTATAAGGCATCAAAAACATTGGATCACCGTATGAGTAGATGAATGCTGAAACAAAGAGTGAAATAGGGCTCCAAACAATGCGTCTGAATCAAGTCAAAGGAATCCGAAACCTATCAGCCTCACTCACACACATCTAGATGCAAATAAATGCAGCAGGCTATTCGCTGAAAATTTTGGGTGCGCACCCAGTGCTTCGCTTCGATGCTTAGGCTTAGTTAGGAATATGGAATGCGTCTGCTTTATGATTTCAATGTTCATTCGAGTTTGCAAAATTTCACGTTGCTTTGATGTGCTCACAACAGCCCCACTGGCCCACAAATACACACGAACAAACATTAGTAAATTAATTAACAAGTGAACTACATGACAGGAAGGTTCAAACGCCTTCACTGGCACCAATAACAACAACAGTAATAACAGAAAAGGCCGCCGACGCTACCAAACAAAGGTCCTCCGCCTCCATAGTGATGCACAATGTAGAAATAAAATGAGGCAAAAAATACCGTTAAATAGTCAAATTTCGTTATGTTATTGGAAAAACTTTTAAACTACCACAAAAACACTAAAAAAGTGCGGTGAATTTCCGTTGAAGATATAAAGCCAAATAACATATCTTGGAACCAGCATTAACACCAAAAATAACATCTGCCTCGAAATCCAACACAGAATACCTTTAGTCAACAGGTGCTACTTCGGACTGTGTGGACAGTTGAGAAGTAAAGTCCTCTATCGAAGGACTCTACAAATCCCCGTCCTGGACGAAAACACTTCAGCTCTGAGATTCCGTTGGAAAGACCAGGTGGATAAGCACTTGGCTACACTTGGAATCTACAATTGGCCTCAAACAGCGAAAAGAAAGCCTCGTAATCTACCTAAAATAAAGTGCTGAAAATGGTTAGAAAAATTTGAGATATTGCATATCGAACTACTCTTATCTCTAATTGATAAAGAAACCTATATCCCTGAATACAGGTGTTTAACAAAAACGAAATCTGCACTGAAATTCAATCAACATCGAAAAAGTTTCTCCCAAATGCGTGACTTCTACGAAAGAATGCGCTATATTTTCACAAAAACGCCAACATGTCTCGCTACAGGATGATGGATGACTTTGGTTGCTTAGCCCAAATTGAGTCCACGAATTGACCGAAAGTAACGGAGCACCAAAGTAGACGAGAGGAGAAAACATTATTTTATATTCGCGTGCTGCGACAGAGTCACATCACACGCCAACAGCACACGCCCCTCTCCAATCACTTTTAATTTGTGAAAATAATTTGCTGCAGGAAATTATTCGAAAATTAATTGAAGGTTTGAAGTGAAGAGCACAAGAACAAACGATATTTGTCTGGATATTGAGAACGTTAACACTTCACTGTGAAAATTATAACGCAGATAATAGTGAATATTGGAAAGGCATCATTAAAGCGCTGTCATTTACATTCATTTAAGAACTGGCCGCCGACTAAGCAGTGAAATTGCATCGCAGCATGTGGTTTTAGGCTGACAAGTGGTCAATAAGAAGCAGCATAAGAAATGAGATTCTTGGTTAGAGCATTGCGAATTTTTGGTAAAACTTAATTTCCATTAGTTAGAGATAGTAGTATGAGGGCAGTAAAAATTTGAGATGGGTTTTTTTATTCGACACAGCAAGCAACCAACATGTCTTCTATACCTTTTAGACAAATACCTGTATGTATCCACGCCGTTAGGTGAGCTGTCATACTGGGTTAAGCGCGCTTACAGTAATATTAAAATTATTTGGCTGTCTGGTCACAGCGGAATCGTCTGAAATTGTAAAGTAAAGATAAGCTTGAAAAATAAAACCACCCAACATAAATTATATAAGGATGAAAACAAGCATAAGTTTGTCTGTCTTTGCGCGAGCTTCTTAAAAATTGGTTAGCAGCCAGTGCTTGTGGGTTAGCGTAAGCCTTCTTACTCAGAGTGAAACGTAAAAGGTCCATTGAACGGTAAATTCGTCTCTAACTGTTCAATTGGGATTATTCGTCGCCTCACAAGAAATCAGTCTATATACCAAACCCTCACTACATTCTCAGACCGCTCCATCAAAGAACACAACCACCCGAATGCATTCATCCCATTTCTGGCGCAATCAAGCAACTAACAAACACTCCACAGAACATGCATGAGTTTTCGAATCCTTTTTGCTTGCGGCTGTTAGCGACGCCTGAACCTTAGAGTAGTTTTTGGAAAAATTTTCAGCAACGCAGCGTTTAATTCTTCCCGAAATTCTGAAAATTTTACGCCGCTTTGTGTTTGTAAGTATCTATACGACTTGCCAAAGGCCAGTGCGTGTGCGAAAATTAACAAAGCACTTACTGTTAGGATGTTGCATACGCTGGGTTGCACTAGAAAGCGGTGATATTTCGTGAGAGGTGGGCACATTAACGTAAGCGCTGCGGCTGAAAAGGCCAAAAAAAGATTTTTTTTGTGTTTTTGTACGGAGTTGGTGGGAACGCAGTGAAAATACAAAAATAGAAACTGTTTAACGAACTCTTGGTTTTTGCACCACAATAATGCAACGTCACACACTGCATTGATTCTTCGTGAATTTTTCGCCAAATTTTCAACGAATAGCCTGCCGTCTCAAGGCAGGGTTCCATGGGACTTCTATTCAGCAAATCGAAAGAACGCTTCAAGGGAACCGTTCTTGTGCCAATTGAAGACATTAAACGCGAATCGCTACGCGCATTGAAAGCAATTCCGGAAATTGAATTTAACAACTGTTTCGAGGATGAAAAAAAATATATTTTTTGCTAGTGGAAGTATAAAGGTTTGTCCGGAAAGTACTAGGACTGAGACGGTTTAAAAAAATTGATTGAAGCAATCGTTACAATTCCTTAAATTCTTTAAATTGTTAAATCGCTGCCAACGCGATTTCCAACTATTGTAGACATCATGGCATTGTCCGGGATAGCCTAGAGTGCCGAGGTGCATGCTGCTTGGATCCCCTCTGTCATCTCAAAATGCTTACCTTTCATAGACCTTTTTTTCGGCAGGGCCACATCTGGGCTGTAGGGCGGCTGCGGAAGCGTTGGGATGCCAACCTCAATCGCCTGTGATGACTTATCGGAGCCGATTTACACTTCGTTTGAGTCTCTTGAGGACTTCCACGTAAAACTTGACTGGTGTGTCCAGGAGGAACAAATTAATGGTGGACGATGCCTTTGATGTCAAAAAAGACCTCTCCCCGGCCCCCCAAAAAGGCCGGGTGCCACCGAAATACACCACTTCTTGCTAAAGCAACAAGCCTTCTTGATATTATCAAACGTCTCTGTCGCAGATTTACCGAGTTTTACAAAGAATTGAATCGCGTACCTCTGCTTTAACGAACACTGCATTTTCGGCTTGCACCACCCACAAATACACGTCGCGCGAAAAGAGACAACTGACCTACCGCTCGTTCGTCAGTGAGCGCACGCTCCGAAGTACAGTCGCGGCGGAAGAAACTCAGTTCTGTTACTTTGCGGACAAACCCTGTATATGTAAGTAGGCTAATCGATGCCAACTGAAGGCATCTCTTATAGTTCTGATTCTAATATTAGCAACTAAAGAACCTAAAGGATCTGGTTGAGGGACCAATTGTGACAATTTTACTTTCCTTTAGGCACAACATTACATAGTAGATTTATCACTGTACTATATTTTAACGCCTTACAATATTAACAAATTATTGTAATTTCTCTGTTGAATTTCATTATGTCATGCTCACTGAAGTTATGTATTGTGCTCTCGTTGTATTCTAAGTCTAACGACTTCATTGTCACTCACTGAAAAAAGCAATTCCGACATAGAAATAAAACTATTTTTTTTATTCTGTTTCGCTCTGGTCATCAGTGCGGCTATCACGTAAGTTAGTTCTTTGCATATTTCAGTGTCTGCGACGATCTAAGTCGGGTCGAATTTTTCTCGGCATCGTAAGTTGTAATTAATCAAGGTAAGAAAAGTTCTTCTTAAGTGTCAATATCGCAAAAGATCAACACTAAACAAAAAGAGCACAAAACTTGAAATGCGACTATCACAAAGCATGTGATGGTTACCAAATCACAAATATTATGGCTGCGTTCAGAAATTTAATTTTTTCCTTAAATTTGTTTTCTGAATGACGGAGAAACTGGAGTTAGCTAAATTAAATAGAAAGGTAGAAAAATTTTTCGAAACTATACTTTCAGTATGATTTCTGTACGACGGAGGACATATCAAAGGACAAACAAAGGCAACTGAGCATTATCATATCTATTTACTGTTTCAACCTTCTCTGGACTTCCTCCAATGATTCAAGATCAAAATTAGTAAAATCGGTCCAGCAGTTTTCTAGCTTTAGCTAGATTAACGAACAGCAATTTATTTTTATATACATAAAGATATGGAATATAAATTAGGATAATAAAATATCAGATTAGAAGGAATTCCAATATCCTGAGACACGTGACGAGGTCGCTCGTTTGTTTGCTCGCTGGAATGGGGTTCAATTTATTTTGTGTTTTTCGGTTACGGCTAATTTTTGTAGCGTCATTTGCTACATTGTAGACATTTTCGACGTCATACCCATAGAGCTACTTCTGGCAGCCAATAATGATGCTTTGGATGAACCTAGGGTCTTCAGCTATGTTGACAAACATCTCTTTTCTGTGTCCACTCTATCTAATTTTTGCAAAAGATTCAAGTCCTGTGAAGTATAGTATTGAAACGCTTGCTTCATACCCGAAACATGAACCAGAATGTGTTCAGTCGATTCATCAGATATTTGGAAATCCTCTGCTATATCATTGATGGCGGCACGACTTTCAGTTTTCCGCTGTTAAAGTCTTAAATAGAAGTCAAGTTAAATGGTATTCACTACAGAGGATAGAAAAGAACGCAATATATTTTTCAGATTACCATACATACAATGAACTCATAACAATACTATGCTAATGCTTTTGAGCTTTCAAATATTTCCTTAAACTCCTTCTTTCTTCCCCCATTCCTCGCTGAGAAAGTACTAACACACCGATCAAACCGTATAATGAATGTGCCTAATGTAATGGGAAATTTAAGTGGAAATTAGTGTATGCCTTTATACTGCAACAACAACAATGGTCTTATGCTTTTAGTAACCCATAAGTTAAATGTTCAACATGTCTACATTGTGTTGCTTGAAATCATGCGATCATAACTAATACATTACAAGGCACATTCTTATACACACCCGCACATACAAAGAATTATACATACTGTGCAACAACAAGCATTGTCATGTGTAAATGCGATTAGCCTCAATACAAAATTGAAGTGTTGCTAGAAAGCGGGCGCCACACAGCACGTGGCAAACGCGCACATAAAAATATATATGTGTATATGTGGTATATACATATATATAAAGAATTTGTATACATAAATGTGTACCACATTTACTTGTATACATATTTACACGTATACAAATCCTTGGCACATGCATCTTTTATGGTCGCAATGAATTTATTTTAACTTAACTAACGTGTGCGATTTCATTTTAACTGCAATGCGATATCTCTATGTAAGTGTATGTGTGCGTACATTTGACAGTAACTCTTTGATTGACATAGCTTAAATGACATAGCTATATAGACTTACAAGCAATATAAGGCACATTGCTTTACAAAAGCAGCAAAAATCACTTGATATGTTGCATACATTTAGGCGTGTAGGCATTTCAAAAGGTATGCACACATACAAATGGAGTTGGTGTTTGAGTGAATAAACTATGGTTGCACGCATATTGACATTGACAAACACTCGCTCGAGAGAATAAGCCTCGCTCAGTCGGTTTGGCAAGCAGAGACTGAAGCTTTCAGGAAGGCACGAAGGCAGTCATTCAATCACTCAGTCAGTTATTTAGTCATTCAATCAATCACATACACCCGACTGACTGCACTGCCAGCTAGTTGGACTCATAAGTGGCAATTCAGGGCAAAGTCACTCTTGGCTAAGTAGTTGTTTAACTTATTCGCTGGTTGGGAATACCCTAAGCTGTGGGTGGTTGGTGGCGTGTGCAGAGAAGCATAAAAATTCGTTGAGTGATGTAATAGTTGGCTTTATGCCACTCGATTAGTGTCAAAAGTTTTATCAAATGTACTAAATAATATTTTTAATTTAAAAAAAAAAATTCAATTTGCCAATGATTTTACTTAAAAATATATATTTTATTTCTCCTTGAAAGCCACATAAGTAAAACCCCCTATTCTGAGCATTTCTCGAATTATTTCTATTGTAATATTGTTTTTATGGTTTTGTTCACCTATTGTATGTATCAACTATGGTACGTCATGTTCAACTGATAAATATATTAAAAACAGTGAAGAATATGGTGGTTGAAAATCATCAGGCAATTATGGGGGAGATAGCAAGAGAACTCGACATTTTTTCGCGAGAACGTTCGAATGGTTTTGGTCGATGTTTTGGGTATGAAAGGCGTTCTTGCTTGATTTGTCCCGATAAGGCCAATGCTTTTCAAAAAAAGTACCGTCAACAGATTTTTTTGGCCATGCTGGCTCGTGCGAATTCCGATTGCGATAACTGCCGATGAGACATGGGTTTATGAGTGTGACAAGCAAACCAGTCAACAATCATCAGAATGGAGGAAAAAAGACGAGCCGAAACTAATAAAAACACCTCAAGGCAATACCATCGATCAACTACCGTAATAACCCGATTTGGTTCCGTATGATTTTTTCTTATTCCCCAAACTGAAATTGCCGGTTCGTGGAACCCGTCGCTGAAAAAGCTATCCCAAAAAGTGCTTGTGAAAAGTGTATCGAGAACTGAAAGCCTTGTTGGCATTAGTGAATTACATCGAGTTGTAAGTAGTAAATATTCACAGCTATTCCACATGCAGATGGTTCCCATGGCGTTGCTCTTTACTCTTCACATTTCTAGTGCTTTTCTCGACAATTTGCGAAATCATCTTCTCATTTCATATTTTAATTCAAGATATTTTTTTCAACGATACCTGGGACAATAAGCTCAACGATTGTAGTAAGATTTGCAAAGTCCAAAGTAAAAAGCCGATTTTAACTTAGCTTTCGATACTGATTTTGTTCGGAGTAAACTCCGTTTCCAACAACTTGAACTACATAAATAAAAGCGCAACATATCAATAACAAATTTAATATTTGCAGCTTTATAACAGCCGTTGTCAAAATAGGACAAAATTCTGGTATATGACATTATTTTATGTCATATGCCATAGTGTGAAAATGAGAGAAATTTGGTTGTTTTACCGATTAATGGATGTTTTAAAGCAACAAGTTTTTTATTTAATATAAAGTTTTGCCAGCACCTGAAGGAGTTTCGCCGTTTTTGATTCCACTAAGTTGCTTGATTCAAACCTTGCACTTCCTTACTTGTTTTAAATTCAACTGTTCAACTTGAACTCTTCAGAAACAAATAAACAAATAATAAAAAAATTATTAGTAAAAATATCCAATTATCACCCATTCAAGAACCGAAATTCAGACCTTAGAGGCCTTATAGGAAATCAACCGTAAAGACGGTCCTTTTATTATTCAGTAGGATATTGGGCAAAGTTTGTCAGCAGTCACAAGCACAAAACATTAGAGGCTCGTGCGTCAAGTAATGTCAACGTAAGTCATTTGCGGTTTGCCAACACAGACTGGTTAGGTGAAAAGGAGAAACAGAAATTGTTGTTGACAATTTTGTTCTTTATCGTACGCTACCGAGAATTTCAACATGGTTCGCATGAAGTCAATGCGCTAAATTTCATCAATTAAGTGGAAGTGTGGGAAAAACAAGGTACTTACTAGTTTTGCTGTTGTGTGGAAAATTGTTACATTTAACGGTAATGTTTCGATGGTGCAGTAGCTGATGGCCGTTGGCGGCTGTAATCACTCGCTTTTCGCATAATAATTTGCCGGAAATGGGTCACTTTAATGACAGCGCAGGTTAGTAACTGAAATGAGTGGTTCGTTGGCTTGATGGCTCGGTAGCTCAGTAACTCACTTAGTCAACCAACCAACTTAACATGGTACAAAATGAGCGCACAAGCACTGCAGCTACTCGTGTAGTCTGTTGACAGCGAAACACGGGCGTATGCTAAATAGGTACCCATACACTTCGGAGATTTTCCCTCTAATATCGGCTGTTGTTTGTGGGAAGTATGTTTATTGTTTTATGTTTGGCTTAAACGCATCAAAATACTTTGTATTATCCATTTTCTACTTGTTGTTTTCATTGACTTTTGTCCTTCGTCGGAGTGCGCTTAGAACAGCAGCAATTTGTCGTTCAACACTTTGTTGCCATTTTTACTTTAGTTATGTTTTCAGTTCGCTTTTATTTCACCCCAAGAATACAATATAGTCGACTAGTTGGCTTTGCTGTTCCACGAATTCAATTAACTTAGCCAAAGCGCCGAACTTATGGAGCGAATTTAAATTTTTAATAACAATATTTAAAGTTAAACGGAAGAATAATTTATGGGAAATATATTGTAGTATAAAATGTACTTGTCTTTTAGAATTTCGTGGAACTTCAGGAAACAAATTGGAACCTGTATTTTACGAATCTTTAGTCAGCTTTTCCAACCGCGATTCGTTATTATCCGCGAACGCAGTTAATAAGTACGTTGAGGACTTTAGCTCTGTCTGAAGAACTACTCTTGAAAGCTGCTGTTCTCTGAAAACTCTGAAAGGTAAAATAAAACCGTGCTGGTGAACACTAAAACTGACTATAATCATATCTTCTGGCGTAAGACCTACCAACAAAGCAAGGCAAGAATATACAAGTAAGTTTAAGTTAAAGAAAGCCAAGCGAACCTGCTACACAGAGGACGATCTGCGGAAGTGTAAAAGAGTGTCATGAATCCACAAGGCTTTTATAAGAACTGCTGATGAAACATCCTACTCAACTGGAGTATATAGAAAAGTTGATGGTGAACACCCACTTTTTGTTTAATTATTCCGCTGAAAAGTGACACCGGGAGAGCTGTACAACCTGGATTGTCCTCCTGGACAAACGGCACCTCATCTTGGTCAATAGTTCGTTCAAGCTTGGGTTCTGATGGCATCATACAAGCGCTACAGGTGTGGATGGTCACGGTGATATGCAGCTGGCTGGTCCACACCCAACCTACCTGTGTTAGATTAAACTATTTACCTAAGGTTTGGAGACAAGTTAAGGTGACGTTTGTACTGAACGCCGGAAAGAGCTCTCATTTCGTTGCTAAGGGTTTCAGGCATATTAGCTTATCCTCCTTTTAGTTGAAAACCAAACACTTTGCACGCTTACTCTTAAGAAATTTGTTATAGACATATTTATCAATATTAAAGGTTCCTTTAAAAATGTGCCGCCGAAGGAGGTGGATTAAGCACTCTCTTCAGAATCTTCAGTTAATCCCCATTAATTCGTGTATTTACCACACTTTGTTACAATTAATCAAAAACTTCTAATGGTACCTTTTGCTATACTTACTTGATGAGAGATGAATAATTTTAGAAATTATCTGTCATAAATTTCAATGCATCAGAAAATGTTAAAGGTCCAATCAACTTTTGTCTAATTAGAAACTCAAGACGAAATAGAATATTTTCCTACTTAAACACTGTCAGAAAGATCCAATCGGCAGGCAATTAAACAAATCAAATGTATATTCAAGGGCTTATGAATGAATTGACTACGACAGCCGTAAATGCTAAAATCTTATGTAAAGCTTGGCCAACCAAACCAATCAACGACACTGTCAATCATACCTGAAGAAAAGGTAATATTTTGTATTTAGTGTGCTTTGTTATGAGTCTCTAAAACCGTGTGAAAATATTAATGGGATCGCTTTCGCCATTTCTTTCGGTCGACGCAAAACGCTATCACTGGAATACTATTCCCATCAGAATTGGCTATGGGAAACTGGTTTGATTTCTTCTTGGCGGCCAACCCAGCGTAGTGGGTTTTGGGATGGAAGCTTCAGAGAGACTGTACTTTGAATTTATTTTTCACCAGTTTAAGCGTATTATAATTCACTCAACTGTCTTTGGGTTGTAGAAACTAAACCATGCCGTATAAACTGTAAATGGGTCTGGCACAAGGCCGCGGTATTGCACGAGAATTGTATGAGTGTATTGTACTCTCAGTTGCTACATTGCTATAGAGTTCTAAAGATAAACATTTGTTAACAGTATACGAGAATAGCTACGTCTGGCATTGCTTTAAAATTTACATATCGCTCATTTGCTGCAAGACCGGCATAAATCAAAAAACGTGATTTTTGAGTTAATGCTGCAGAATTGTTCGTTATATCATACTTCATATTGAGTGAAAAATTCATATGAATACCTCTTATATGCTCCGCTTGAGAAGAGGTGTAAGGTTGGAGTCACCGTGTAAGGTTGTAGTCAGTTGAAAACTTTAAACGCGTTTTCTGGAGAATCGATTTTTGACTTATGCCGGTCTTGCAGCAAATGAGCGATATGTTCTTTTACTCATTTATAGTTGTCGTTCCTACGAGAATTGATTATTTTCGAAAATATTTTCATATTTTTTTAAACGATTTTTAACGAAAAAAAAACAAGATTTTCGTGACTTTTTTTTTGAAGTTCGACATTTTTTTTAATGAAATTCATTATATTTGGTAGAGATGATAGCCGCAGAACTACTGAATTCGATTTTTTTATTTCAGACAACATGAACAGCCGCTATCACCATGACCAGTGAACTACTTTTTTTTTTGATTAAAAAAAAATATATATTAAAAATGTAAAAATCGAAAATCAAAAAAAATTGTTTTGTGCATTTCAAAATACAAATGAAAATATTTTAAAAAATTAAAATGATTGAATTTTGTTGTTGCATAAAAAAATTTTCTTAAAAAGTGGAAAAATGTATGCGTTCACATGAGAGTACCCACTTAACTGAAAACTAGGACGAAAGAAAAAAAAAGTGAATTTTTGGCAGATATTTTTACAACAAAATGAAAATTGAAGTGAAGTATTCGCGACATTTTATCTCAAATAGTCGTTCGTCAAAGTCTTTAAGAATTTTGAAACTATCATTCCGCTCTCATTTTACCACCGAGTTAGCGCGCGAAATGCCAGAGACATCGCATTGCACCGTTGCGTTAAAGCAAATTCCATAAATAAACTCGAGTTTTGCCTTCAAGCAGCTCGAATTATGTGTGACTGCAAAAACTAAAAACTAGCGCAAAATCACACTAACGCCACGGTAAATATACGCAAAGATGTATTAATAGCGGAGAGCATTCCTGTGTTCGATCTGCCACATTCTATCCCAGTCACCGCGTCCAAGCTCAACAAACTATTTAATACATATTTATGAGCTGTCTTTCATGCATAAGAAGCTGTTTGGTCATGTCGCGACACACCTGTTGACGACATTTCGCTACACTGGTGGCATCGAATAGCGAACAAAGAAACAGTAACAAATTTACGGTATTTTTCTCACTCTCTACTCTTCGGTTCTGCTAAATAGGAATTCATCGCGTCTTCCGCTCTGGCGAGTAATGTGTGTGCGAATAATTGCTATAGTTCTTCTGTTCCCCCGTGTTTTGGTTCTCAATATCAGTGAGCTAGAAAATTCTTCGTCCTCAGTTGGTTGTGTACTTTAGTGTGAAATTATCCCTGACAGCACACTATCTGCATCGTACACCCGCCTCTCCTCCTGTGACTACTCAATGTAATATCTTTCCTGAATGAATGTCTAAATAAATATAGTGAAATACCGTAATAAGGTCAAAGGTCACGCGGTTATTCTTACCAATCGAAATACTTTGCTACATCAAAGAGTTCACAGGGATGCTGCAGAAAGCAGCTTTGACATTATTATTCACACATTTGCTTAGCGCAAATTCACCTTATCTCCTAAAACGATACCAACTGATTTTGAGGTTCACAAAAACTGTAAAGGTTACAGTTATCCTTATAAGTAAAGCCCAATTAGCATAACGTTAGAAATCTTCAGAGCCAAAGACTGAACGGACTCAGATTTTTATTCACTCATCTCCACAATATAACTGGAAATACTTTGAAGAATATTGTCTACCGCTGTTGAAAACCAGTAAGAAAAGAATAAGGTTGGATATAATCGAACAGTTCATACTCTTGCAACTTTCAGGAATTAAAGCCACGGTAACACCTTCAGGTATAAAAGGCTTGCTAGTTATATGGAGACTTTTTCACCCAATTTTAATTATTCTAAGCACAAATATGCACCATTATCGGAAAAACAAGTAAAGAAGGGCTAAGTTCGGGTGCAACCACAAATAATCACCAATCATATTTAGCAAAGTCAGCTGGAAGTTCAAAAATCTTTATATTAGATATGGGGGCTGAGAGAAGTATTGACCCGATTCGACCAATTTTTGGCATAGAGACATACCGTTGTCAGAGAAGGATTATCCCTGAATTTTAATTATATATCTCGCACATTATCCGATACTTTCAAGGAAGGCATTAAAACTATTTAAATAAGGAAAAAGCAATTAATCACTGACAGAGGAACGAGCCATCTGCACTATTCTAAGGATATGACACTATATTCTCACCTGATTAAGTTAGCTAAGGTCACAATAATTATAACAGAGGGTCCTTCGGGTAGGGTGGACCGGTTTTATTTATAAAGTGTGATACAAATCTGTTTGATTTGAGCAGCGGGCTTGCCTGTGTGACTTGATTATGCTTACATATGATTGCTCGATTCACAAGGTTTGAAGCACCACTTGTTGGGGTCAACTGTGTTGAAACGGGTAGGGGAAGTCATCAGCGTCTAAAAATGCTACTCGTGAAACCATATCCCATTAAAAAAATTAACATTTGTGGGTAGAAGGCCAGCACTAAAAATTAGAATCCTTGGTAAAGATGAAATTAGCTCCCAGCGTACATAATATAGTTCTTCTATTAGATATGATAGATCTTGTTAGAGTTTCCAACAAATTTTTTGTCAATTAGGGTCTTTACATCAACTGCTTTTATACATTTTTATAGGGAGAGAGGCAACATTTTCTGCCACTTATGGAGATCGGTGGTTGGTACTGGAAGAGCTGTGTGCATAGCTATATTCTGAGCCAGCTGAAAACAAATCTAAATATACCAGACCATATCCTCACAAGGTTGGTTTTTAATAGTTACTTCCAAGTGAGAATAGCTTCTAGACTTCATTGTAGAAGAGGTTCAGTCGAGGCAGAAGGTACTCGTTATATCAACTTATACCGATGGGTGCAAAATGAACTGCGGAGAAGGGATGGGGCTGTTAGCCTTGTAGTTGCCAAATATTATATCCAACGCAGCCAACAAGGCAAGTAGGAAATCCTCTAAAGTCATAGGAAGGTCAACTTCACTTGTCCACAATTTGAGTTCCCAGTCATAGGAATATGTTCGGCAATCAGAAGCTAGGATCCTCTCCAGGCGAATACCAGGCAGAGTTAATCTCGTGCCAGCTAGTAATGATGTATAGTAAGTTCAATACACAATTTGAACAAATGGGTGGAAATCTATATGTAACCAAGAGTAAGATAGCGAAGCAGATATGACTAAAATATGACAAGATAAGAATGAAATACCTAATAAATAAGTCCATGAAAGTCTCATATATAGATTAATAGCTCCCACAACGGCACATTGGCTATTTGGAGCACATCCGTTAAATATTGGGAATATCCTATGACAATTTTTTCCGCAGATGGGAACGGTTCAGGAATCCATTAGGTACAAAACCATGAATGTCTGTTCACAAAAAGCTAACAAATAAGTAGTGTTTTGAAAGCACCAAATGATTTGAGAGCAAAGATGACACGAGATAGCAAGATTATAGAGGTCCGTTGATAGACCTAAAACACTACGCCGACCAAACTTCAGACATGCCCTGATCGCATTTTCAGTGGAGCCATCAGTACCTTCTCCGACTCTCTCTAAGTAAATGGCGTCTTTGGAGTCAAGCCCACGCATTGCAGACGACGAGCTCGAGTTGTCACGAGAATCGAGCGTGACTCTTGCGCAGCTACATTCTGGATCCTGTAGTAGGTTAAACTCCTACTTATTCAGAAAGGAGCTAACATACGCAACGAGTCCCCGCAGGACACTAACCACCTCTTTGAATGCCCTGCCTACCTTATACGCAGCGAAACAGCGCGTCTCTTGGTCCTACCATTGGATGATCTCGATTACAACTTATCTAACATTACTATCCTAATGGAGATAAGACAACAATTACAACAACAACAAGAATAAAGTACTAGTTTTGGGTGGTTTCAAATAAACACCCTGTATAAATCTCATAAATCTACAATATTACACATTTCTTCTTTTCATGGTGTACACATCGCCACAATCGTGCACACGTCTGTGAAATTTCTCATTTCCGTTAAGATTTCACAGAAACTCTACTTATTATTGTATAAGTTGTTTTCATTTAGTTGCGTCATATAAATAGTTTCATTAAATCCACAGATACCATATTTATATGTATGTACATATATGTATATGATTGTAGTAAAATTATGTGGCATGTAAGTGTGGCGGAATACCTTTGACTTGGGACCCCAAACCAGCGTTGGCGATAAAATGCCTTCAAGCAACCGAGTTAAACGTCGGCCCCAGCACATCACCGACTGCAGGTAGTTGTCTTGATGCGCGTGGCAACCGTTTGCTGATGACTATGTTCTTTCTGAATGAAATGCAAATGAGCAATGTCATCAGCATACACTCTCCAATGCAATGCACGTCGTCATGAGGCATTGTGGGGAGATTTCGTCGTACCATTTAGACAGCTCAGCGCTAAATATACGCATATATTACTTTAAATGCCTTCAAATACAATACTTATATACAAATGCAGGTGGCGATGGCGTTGATAAATAACTTCATTTGTGGGAATGACACGCTTTACTTCCGCTTACATTATGATCTTATGCCGCATGATGTAATATGTGCATCATCGTGCGAGTGTGTGTGTGTCATTCACTTCTACCCAAAGACCTCTTCGAATTACAATTCACAGTAAAACCATACGCGCACATAACCACTAACCACACATAAATATTTACAACCACACATAGATACACACTCAGTCATATGCAGATATACTTCTCCTAAGAAATTTTCATCTTTCTTGCGCTCATTTCCATAGCGTGCTTTTTGTGACGGCAATAGAGCGGTGGTGTGCAAGCGACCGGGTGCGGTGTGGAGAATGGTCGTCTATAATGCTATTCTAATTAGAAATTATAATGTTCATGTTTTCATAATTTTCACAAAGCAGCCGGAAGCTCTTTGCAACTTTGCGAGCATACTTAAATGCTTTAGTGACTTTTGCCAGCTTTTATGAGCAGAAAAAACTTTCTTTCAAAAAATTAGAAATAAAATGAAAAGAAATACAAGCTCACAAATGAATGCGCTTTATATATGCACCTATACATGAGCAATCATAGATTTCCCTTTATAAAGGTGGTTGCCTCTTTCCATTGGAATAATTATTTTCTTAACGAAATTAAATACGCAACCAAATTCTAGCTCTTGGTTGTTGATGTGGTACTTTCGGTGAAACTTATTGTTTTAGCCGAAACTACAATTCATGCTTTTAAAAAGAATTCTACTTAAAATATGTAGAAGTCATTTACATGCAATTTTAATTAATGCCATGTGTAGAAGTTCACGCAAGTGAGGAAAGTTCTAGGATCGCGATTCATTTGGGAGTAGCCAGAAACGATTCTTTTACATATGACTCAAGCAGTTCACGACTTCCGGTCTTTGACCAAGTAGCCTCTGGGTAGCCTAAGAACATCCGTTTGAAGGCGAGCTAAAGTGATAATGCGAAATATCCCCTGCATAGGGCTGTGCGCTGGGCTTGGGACGCGCCACGTAAAAAAACACCCCCAATGCAAAAACACATTATCCATCCATTAAGTTCAATTACTGGCGAATGATATGCGTTTACATATCCCCACAGAAACTAGTCTAACGGTGTGATATCACACGATCTTGTTGGCCAATAAACCGGCACAAAATGTGAAATTATCTGCTCACCAAAGTATACTCTCAATAAATCCATTGATTGATGCGATGTGTTGTAAATGGCTCCGTCTAAATGTCACCGAGATCACGAGCTTCAATTTGAGGTATAACGGTTGCGGTTTACGATTACATTAGCATCGGCATTATTTTTGAAGAAATATGAACCAAGGATTCCACCGGCCCACAAACTATACTAAAGCGTTGTTTTTTCTGCGGAAATTTTTCATGTTTACGTACCCGTTGAGCTCGAAATGGGTCTCATCGCTGAACAAACTTAGGCTCGATAACGTCGGATCGTCTTGGAAGTTTTCAGAAGCCCTTAGAGCGAAGCGCTGTTGCTCGGAAAGGGCGAGCGGCTTCAGTTCCTGCATTATGTATAGTTTGTTCGCTTCCAATTAAAGATCTCGATGTAAAATGCATCAAGTTGATCCATATGTCGGATCTGTGGAAACTGCGGACGGCACCAAATCGACTTTCCATGGTCTTCGTGTACACTCTCAGCTACGACGGATATATTATTCACTGCATGCTGGACGTCATCTATTCGGTCGAGTATTTTCCAATAATGAATGCTGGGTCTTAAGATGAGTGATGGTGTTGCGAATACTAAAAAGGCTATTGAAAAATCTACCTCTACTTAGATTACCCGTCAAATAATCAGCGTGACGAGATGAGTCAAGTTAGCCATGTCAATATGCTTAACTGCATATACAACAGTTTTAGAGATATCGTCCTGTAACTTTGCAGACGTCCTTTTCTCCTTAAGAAAATGCTTATTTGCTTGTATGAAAAACTTTTTTATTTGTGAAAGGTATTATAGATTCGGTGCTACCGAAGTTAACGTTTTTGTTTAATTTTTTATGACCAAATTACTATACAAAGCTGTTAAAATAAGCAGTGATCTAAAGAAAAAAGAGCATAAATAAGACCTTCTATTGAAATTACCAAACACATGCACGGCTTAGTGATTAAACATCAGTGAAAATATATATGTATTTTGAACTTGTCAGTAAGCAAATGAAATAAGTCTTTAAAACCCTTACTTGAAAAGCTGTTGCTGTCGACCTTGTGGCATTATACTCGTATCACAAATCATTCCACTCACCTTGCCAACGAATGCTCTGAGTGAGCATAATCACGGCGCTTAGGTCAAGTATGAGAGAAAGTAATTTCATATAAATTTGATTATGCAAGCAATTTTATTGGTGGTGTTCTCCGTGCTGTCAGCGATGTCTGTGATTATCTCAACGATGTTGTTGACAACAATTGGACAGATGAAATCACAAAATGCTTTTGTTCAAACACTCATACTCACACTGATCCACAGTCAAAACGTAAAACATACAATAAGTTAAAACCACGAAATGGCCTACAGGTGGAAAGATGACAGACAACGCATACAAATGGAATTGTAAAATGCGAAAAATGAAAATGACAAAGGCATGCTGCATAAATATGACAAAAGGAAAAACAGATGCGTAGATAGAATTCAAATGTCGCACACACACCCACCCATACAGTCACACATTAATACTAATCTTTATGCAGGAAAGATGGGAGTAAATTGAAGACCACGCCCGTCTTCAAGAAAACGTTGCCGTTAGGATAAACCAATGCAGATAAACATTGCTGCACACACTGCTGGGCCCATGATAAAAAAACAGCGCCAATTGCCACGTCTGTTTGCGTGCCCTTTCTGTCACATTTATTCTGTCAGCGGCAGTTGTTATGTGCTAAATATTATATTATGGCCTGCGTGTGTTTTGTCGCCAAAATCGTCCCTTTGTGTTTGTTGTGGTTGACTTTCTTACCTCCTTCCACGAACACTCAGAAGATGGCCATATCGTCATCTTTCTCGGACTCCGACTCCGACTCCTACTTTTTTGCTTCTTCTTTCTTTCCTTATTATTTTCAAAAATAAAATCTATATGTAAAACCTGGAAAAACAGTCATATTAACGGCAAGCACGTATATCCATGACGCCAAGAAACCCCTTGTATTTGGTGGGAATAGAAGGATTTGCTGCATCATGAGCTTCCAAAACCGGGTAAATTAAGGGAAACGCTACCTGCAATAACTCATCAAACTGAAGCCAGCAATTGACGAAAAACGGTCACAATTTGCCACAGGGCATGAGGTAATAATTTTTCATAATGAGAACTCTTGTCCTCATCTTGCAAGACGAGTTTAAAAACTCGGCGCGGCGAGTGGAACTCGAAATGTTTGTTTCGAATACATGCGAGTCCAGCTTCGCAGGCGCTATATTTTTGGCTGCCACTACAATTTGTCTGCCGAGTTTCAATCGGCCGTGAATAACTACGCGTTCCACTTTTATTACTTTTATATTTTACTCGGATTTTTTTAGCATGATTGCCGCTCTATGGCTAGCGGACACACACATACAAGTATAGCGACGCAAAATTTCACTTTCGTTTTTAGTTGAGTCAGTAAATAGTCTACTTTGAATTTTAAAAAGACTTTAGAGAAACCAGGAGTCTTAAGAGGAAAAGGAGAAAAAGAGAAAAAACTGAACTATGCGCTTGACGTTTCTTCTACGTATACTTACAGTGATAATTTTGTTGTTTTTCGTTGTTGTTCTTTTTCTGTACTGCGAAAAGTTGTCACACTGCAAAGGTTCTCTGCAACTAGGTGTGTACTTTGCGAGTCTACTGTCTGATTTGTAATAAATAATTCATCAAAATGAGTGAGTGACAATTGCCGTGAGCCTTTTCTCTTTTTCTCTTCACAATGTTACAAGCTAATATTTGTTTTCACTGAAACTTTCAATTATTATAATTTGAAGCTTGTAGCTTTCACTTTTCACAGGAACTTGAGTTACACAGAAACAATTTTAATATTATAAAGTAAAGTAAAGTTGTTGAATTGGCAGAAGGCAAACAAACATTGAGATAAAAAATTTCCATAAATTGTATGCGTAAATACACATTTACTTAAACGGGCTTTTCAATAGGGACGCTTCAAAATTAGATCAATGGGGAAAGCTAAAGACGCCATTATTTTCACGATTTTTTGAGATTTCTCATCAGTAAGGTTTGCCGTTTCATAATAGAAAAATATACGATCCAACAACCAGTCGAAATTATTAAAATTTTATCGAAGTTCGGAGTCAGTGGTCTCAAAAGAGGTAAAAAATGAGTACGAGTAATTATAACGGAAAAACCCAACGCCTGACGATTTTATGTTTTTTTTTTACCAGCTAGAAAAATTTGTATGTCTATTCCAACTACTTGAAAAAATATTTCGTTTTACAGATTTTTTAGGAAATTAAATGCTTTTCCAGAAAGCTTTTATACGATCTTTTCATAAACTTAATTGTTTAAATAAATATTAACAGTTAATGTTTGACTAACTGGAAGCGAAACTTAAGAGCTCATAAATGAAGTGATTTTCGTAGAGGTGTCCACAAACCAATTTTTCACAATAACAAGCAAAAAAAACCTTCGTTATTTTTTTCTTTACACACCCTAATATACATATATGTATATGTATATGGTTCAAAATAAAATCGCAATAAAACAAAAGAAAAATGGAAAGCAGATGAGCAAAGAAAAAATATTTTAATATCAACGACCTTCCGCTGCTGGGTTTATGGCCCTCAAGGAAGAAGACAAAGTGAAACAGTACGGCGTCGTTGCCGGTGAAAAATTGCATGACTATAGTTACAACAAATAATAACAGCAACAAATAATAAAAAAGCACAATATGACTCAATTAGGAATTTTTGAAATAAAAATAAAATTTATTTACCATTTGCAACAAAACCAAGTTGCTTCTTTATTTGTAATAGTCGTGATTTTTGCGCTTTTGCTATTGTTGGCGTTGTTATTGCTGGTTTTATTTTCCAGCTACTTTAGTTGAGAATAATCGAGAGAATGCACTGTATTTCCGGCAGTTTGCTGAGTTCTCGTTTTTCTTTATTTAAGTTAATTTTTTTTCTAATTTTTCTTTCTTCCTTACATTTTTGTTGTGGTTGCTCTGGTGTTTCCGCTGTTGCCTTGCTTTACTTTTCTCTAGTTTTTGCCTATTATTTTCACATTGAACGGATGACTGGGCAACTCAATTGTGCCATAAGCTATTTATTTTCTGCACAAAATCATTAAATGGTGAATGCTGGTTGACAACAAAAAAATTGTGTAGGCGAAAGTGTAAACAAAATTCTTTCTTCTTTTCCCTTTTTGGCGTGGACAATGCCTACGCGGTTATTGTCGAGTTTAAAACAGCGCGTCAGTCGTTTTTTCTTGACACTATTTGGCGCCAATTGGAGATTTCAAGTGTAACTAGATCCTTTTCCATCTAGTCTTTCCAGCGGAGTGGAAGTATTGCTCTTCCTCAGCTATCCCTGGCGGGTACTGCATCAAATACTTTCAGAGCTGGAGTGTTCTCTTTCCTCTGGACAACAGAACCTAGCCAGCGCCCCCGATTTTTAATTCACTGAACGTCGTCGTATATCTCATACAGCTCATTGTTCTATCGAATGCGATATACGCAGCGGCCAATGTGCAATGAACCATAAATCTTCCGTAAAAGTTTTTTCTGGAAAACTCGCAACAACGAATCATCTATATCCACTTCACTGCACCATAAGGAGGACGGAAATGATGAGGGATTTGTAGAGTTTAGTCTTTGTTTGCCGAGAGGGGACTTTACTTCTTAATTGCCTACTCTTACCCTGATGTACTTAAGTAGCACCTGTTTGCAAGAGTTATCAACTGAGAAATCGACTTCTGTTTGTTTGATGACAGGAGATATTTCGCTTTGACCTTGTTCATTACGAGACCCATCAGCTTCGCCTTTTTGTCCAACCTGGAGAAATCAGAACTAACGGCGCGCTTGTTAAGGCCAATTACATCGATATTATCGGCGTATACTAGCAGTTGTACATTCTTATCAAGGATCGTACTCTCTACATTTAGCTCAGTAGCTCAAATTATTTTCTCCCGCAGTAGAGTGAAGAAGACGCACTATAAGAACAAGCCTTGTCTGAAACCTCGTTTGTTATCAAACGGCTCTGGGAGAGATCATTCATGATCCCAGCGGAACTTTTGGTATAGGTCAACGGTAGTTTACACAGCCGAAACGATCAGAATGTTGGAAAAGATATTCGGTGATAATTGTTAGTCGCGAACAAGAAAAAACGTTAACTTCGGTTGCACCGAAGCTAAATACCCTTCACAGCATTTCTGTTAGTAACTATGTGTTCAGTTTGTCTGGAAGCTATATGCTATAGTAATCCGTTCTGAACAACTTTTTTGGAGATGACATTGGTGCTTTAGAAAATAATATATACCAAATTTCGTGAATATATCTTGTCAAATGTGAAAGTTTTCCATACAAGAACTTGATTCCGATCGTTCGTTTGTATGGCAGCTATATGTTATAGTGGTCCGATATCGGTCGTTCCGACAAATGAGCAGCTTCTTGAAGAGAAAATGACGTTTGCAAAATTTCAAAACGATATCTTAAAAACTGAGGGACTAGTTCGTATATATACAGACAGACGGACGGACGGACAGACAGACGGGCATGGCTAAATCGACTCAGCTCAACATACTGATCATTTATATATATACTTTATAGGGTCTCCGACGCTTCCTTCTGGGTGTTACAAACATCGTGACAAAGTTAATATACCCTGTTCAGGGTATAATAAGGGTGTATGATTGGTACAAATTATTTAAAGAGGGTCGAGAACGCGTTGACAACGAACCACGGCCAGGACAGTCAACAACATGAACTAATGATCAACACGTCCATAAAATAAAGGAATTGGTGCTTGAGAATCGACGCTTAACAGACAGAGATCTTACTGGCATTGTTCGAATATCGAAAGAAGAAAAGCGAAAGTATGATTAGTTCTAAAATAACAAAAATTTTTGAAAAAACAGCGTTACGTTTACGTCTGAAAAACACAGCTTTTCGACTACCAGGATGTCATGACATGTATTATTACTGGCGATTTGGACCTACGCTTACATCGCGGAAATAGACAATCAATCGGCCGAATAGTGTGACATAGGTGAGCCAAAGCCGAAAAAAACACGTCAAAATAAGTCACAAATCAAGAATATAGTATGTTGCCAGTTTTCTTCGATTATCGACGCATGGTGTACTCCGAACTCCTGCCGACCGGTCAAACTGTCAACAAAGAATACCATTTGAGTGTTATCAATTTTTATACTCTCGCAACAAAGTTGCTAAAGAGAGTATTATAGTTTTGTTCACATAACGGTTGTTTATAAGTCCTTAAACTAAAAGAGTCAGATATAGGGTAGAGGTGAAATCCGGATGTCTGTCTGTCCGTCCGTCCGTCCGTCTGTCCGTCCGTCCGTGCAAGCTGTAACTTGAGTAAAAATTGAGATATCATGATGAAACTTGGTACACGTATTTCTTGGCTCCATAAGAAGGTTAAGTTCGAAGATGCCACTGCCACGCCCACAAAATGGCGGAAACCGAAAACCTATAAAGTGTCATAACTAAGCCATAAATAAAGATATTAAAGTGAAATTTGGCACAAAGGATCACATTAGGGAGGAGCATATTTGGAAGTAATTTTTTTGGAAAAGTGGGCGTGGCCCCGCCCCCTATTAAGTTTTTTGTACATATCTCGGATATGCTATGTCAACCAAACTCTATAGAGTCGTTTCCTTCAGGCATTTCCATATACAGTTCAAAAATGGAAGAAATCGGATAATAACCACGCCCACCTCCCATACAAAGGTTATGCTGAAAATCACTAAAAGTGCGTTAACCGACTAACAAAAAACGTCAGAAACACTAAATTTTACGGAAGGAATGGCAGAAGGAAGCTGCACCCAGGCTTTTAATAAAAATTGAAAATGGGCGTGGCGTCGCCCACTTATGGACCAAAAACCATATCTCAGGAACTACTCGACCGATTTCAATGAAATTCGGTATATAATATTTTCTTAGCACCCTGATGACATGTACGAAATATGGGTGAAATCGGTTCACAACCACGCCTTCTTCCAATATAACGCTATTTTGAATTCCATCTGATGCCTTCTCTGTATAATACAATATATACATTAGGAACCAAAATAAAAAAAATATGTAAATGACGGATAATGAAATCTCGATTATCACTTTATCATGCGAGAGTATAAAATGTTCGGTGACACCCGAACTTAGCCCTTCCTTACTTGTTTTTATTTCCCTTTTTGGCGTGGACAATGCCTACGCGGTTATTGCCGAGTTTAAAACAGCGCGTCAGTCGTACTTCCTTGCCACTGATTGGCGCCAATTGGAGATTTCAAGTGTAACCAGATCCTCTTCCATCTGGTCTTTCCAGCGGAGTAGAGGCATTGCTCTTCCTCAGCTTTCCCTGGCGGGTACTACGTCGAATACTTTCAGAGCTGGAGTGTTCTCTTTCATCTGGATAACATGATCTAGCCAGCGCCTCCGCTTTTTAATTCACTGAACGCCGTCGTATATTTCATACAGGTCATTGTTCCATCGAATGCGATATACGCAGCGGCCAATGTGCAATGAACCGTTAATCTTCCGTAAAACTTTTTTCTCGAAAACTCGTAACGCCGAATCATCAAATATCCACTTCACTGCACCATATAGCAGGACGGAAGTGATGAGGAAATTGTAGAGTTTAGTCGTTTGCCGAGAGAGCAATTAACTTTTTAATTGCCTACTCTTACCCCGAAGTACTTAAGTAGCATCTATTGGCAAGAGCATTGCGATTCGAGGCTGCCGTTGTTGTTGATGTTGATGAAGATAGACGAAATTATCTACGATTTCACTGCACCGTTATAACCGTTAACAGAGAAATAGACGTCTGTTTGTTTGATGACAGGAGATATTTCGTCTTGACCTTGTTCATTACGAGATCCATATGCTTCGCTTTTTTGTCCAACCTGGAGAAATCAGAATTAACGGCGAGCTTGTTAAGGCCAATTATATCGATATTATCGGCGTATACTAGCAGTGGTACATTCTTATCAAGAGTCGTACCTTCTACATTTAGCTCAGTAGCTCGAATTATTTTCTGCAGCAGTAGATTGAAGAAGATGCACGATAAGAACAAACCTTGTCTGAAACCTCGTTTGCTATCAAACGGCTCGGAGAGATCATTCACGATCCTAGCTGAGCTTTTGATATGGGTCAACGTCAGTTTAGGCAGCCGAAACGATTAGAACGTTAGAAAAGGTCTTCGGTGATAATTGTTTGTCGTGAATAAGAGTGAATTCTGGGTACAAATTATTTAAAGAGGGTCGAGAACGCGTTGACAACGAACTATGGTCAGGACAGTCAACAACTACTAATAATCAACACGTCCATAAAATAAAAGAATTAGTGCTTGAGAATCAACGCTTAACAGACAGAGATCTTACTGGCATTGTTCGAATATCGAAAGGATCAGTTAGAACCATTTTGAAAGACCATTTGGATCTAAAAAAAGTGAGAGTATGATTGGTTCTAAGCAAAATTTTTCGAGAAAACAACGTCGCGTTTACGTCTGAAAAACAAAGCTTTCCGACTACAAGGATGTCATGACATGTATTATTACTGGCGATTTAGAAGCGCACCCGTACAGGGTATTATAGCTCCAAAAAAGCTTACGTTTTTTCTCATCAGTTTTTTCCCGAACTTTTACATTTTTTTCCCCACCGCTGGCTTCAGCACACAAATTTAAAAGTGTGTGCAGAAAAGAATACAAATATTAGCACAGCACATATGGTTGTTTGCTTCTGTATTCTCGAACGTGAGCTGTGGTTAACTTTCGGGTTTATTTTAAAAGTGCAAACACGAGCTCGAAAAATGCTACAGTGTCAACATTTTTTTATTGAGCGAGTATTAATGGGGTCAAAAGTGATTTACTTTGCACAGCTACATATTTTATAAAGAGAAGTTCGTGTCAATATTGTCCGCAATAGAATTAGCAGTCAAACAAATTACCAGCTAGCCCATCAAGGGTACGAGAGTTTATACTTTATTGTTGAAGAGTCTAAACAAGAAGAAGGAGAGCGTATTTTACTGCACTAATTACTTTGCGTTCTTCTTTATTGATGGAAGGTGAGTGATTACTGAGGTTGATTTTATCGTGTGGAATTTTGAGGGTAGTCGAGAACGACTATTGAAGTTGTGCTTTCCCGGGTGGTGGCCCAAACATTAGAAAATGTTTACTAATAACAGGTATATAACAAAAATCCGGATGAAACTTTGTCCCGCCTTCTAGTGTGAGTTGTACAATCAAATAACAGAAGGAACTTGGTGCTGTAAATATTTTTACCGACCCTTGAAGTTAATCAGCCTTAAAGTCTGTCATGATTTTGATAGCCTTATGAAGACAGGCCATTTCTTTGTTCGTATAAAGAATCCGTCAAAGATCTTTTGCACTTCAAGGAACCATGATTTTAATCTCATTACTGTCTGAATGAATTTGTTATAGGAATATTGACAAGCTCCAACACGGTTCATTCTTTATCCTATCCAAACAATAATTGTAGATAATGCCGCTGAGTTAACAGTCCTTGAACAAACATAAGTCCAGAAACGCTTGGAAACGCTCTATCAAGAATTGCCTATCAGGAATATTGACCAATATATTTCTACGTTCTTGAAGTCGCCTCGAGGAAACCCGTTTAAAATCCTTAATTATTCAATTGAGTGCCATAATCATGAAATCAGAATTTGGCCACAATTGGACTCTACATTTAGCAGCGACTCAAGAATACATACATTCGGTTAACCGAATTTCGCCCCAGTTTCCGCGATGACAACTTCATTCGAAGAAAATTTTTTTCAGGGAACACTTTCATGAGATCTAAAAACAGGAAATAGTCGCTGGAAGCCAGAGAAGACGGAACGGAATGGTAATCGGAGACGAATGCATTGATTTTTGTGATCGTTTTTACTGACATGTGACATGGTGCACTGCCTCGGTGAAAAAACATTTTCCTTTTATTCAAATGCAACCGTTCTTAGGCGATTTCGTTATTTAAACGGTCCGATAGTGCTATGTTGCTATTGTTGGTCCTTCCTTATTCAATATGGTCAATTAAACTTATTCATCTGGTTCATCGTATGCAGCCCACTCAGTTGACGGTCGATTGGACTTCGGAGTGAGATGATAGAGCCATGGTTCATATACATAGCGATGTAAAATTTCGGTTTATTAAGCTTAAACAGTTTCATACACTGCTCCAAATCATCAACTTGTCGTAGTTTTTGGATAAAAGTGAGCTCGCGCGGCACCCACTTTGCATAGAGCTTTCTCATACTCAATTATTTGTGAATGATATGATGTACTCGTTCTGCTGATATCTTTGGAGTGCTTACAATCTCAAAAAACTTTACTTTACAGTTATGCAATATATATATATATGAACTTTTTTGATGTTTCCGTCGGTAACAATCTCTTTTAGGCCTCCACTGTATTCGCAACAGCAATATTTATATCAGCAATATTTGGTACCCCATTCCATCTCCCTCAAAAAGTTAATGCTGAAATTCAAGCCTTAAAAGCAATAACTTATGAAAGGAAAACATTTTTTTTTTTGTATTTGGTTTGTCCTTCAACTGCTGCGCGAGCCAATTTGCAGAAAATAAATTAGCATGAATTCATGCAGCAGAAGTCAGTCATCAGTTGTGACCGGTGAGTAATGTCGTTAGCTGCTTGGCACGCGCAGTAACGCAGAGTAGCCAAAAAATTTGTCAACAAATTAACAATAAGTTTAGAGAAATTGTATACGATGCTTTTCGTATTTATTTGCAACGAAAAGTGCACAAAAGTAAATTGGTGCGCATTTGTCAAATGGGAAGCGAAAGTTTAAGATCACGAGGGCTTTTGTTTTCGAAACAATTTTGCAGAAACATTGAAAAGTCTAAACAAAAAGAATGACAATGTGTATTACTGCACCATCTAGTTTACGTTCTTCTTTATTGATGGGAGGTGAGTGATTACTGAGGTTGATTTCATAATATGGAATTTTGAGGGTAGTGGAGAACGACTACTGAAGTTGTGCTATCGCGGGTCGTGGCCCTGTTTCCATATAACCAAACATTAGAAAATGTTTACCAGCAACGGGTATAACAACATCGGTGGTAGTTGCTTTTTAGATTTGCTTTATTTTATGGCCCTTAAATAAATTTCTGAGATGTGCGAGGTACGTTCAAAAAATTTCGGATTTTCGTTTTTGGAAAAAAATATTTATTCATTGGTCCACGCTAATGTTTTTATTATGCACTTATGGTTCAGATGAATATTTCCAGTTACTGTAAACAACTCAAGTAGCGGCCTTATGAGTAGGTACACGGTAGAACGTTCCACATAGGTTTCTGCTAGTGCATACTGCGGCTAAAAATATAAGGAGTTGTCGCAGGACAATGACATTTGGTACATCATTGTTTTGGATTCCAGTCAAGAAAAAAATGAAAAAATTTTTTTAAAAAATTTTATTTTACGCCCACCTCCCATATAAGGTGAAACTTAATTTTTGACCTACAGCACTGATTTTTGGTACATAGCATTTTTATGACATTATATATGTTGGTGTTAAATTTCAATAATATCCGCCCACTTTTACGCCCACCTCCCATACAACTAAATTCTCTTTTATCAAGTCTCTTTTAGCAACTTTTTTACATCTTCGTGACATTCTGACATTGTTTTTTTCAAGGGGGGCAATTTGGGGCAGCTGAATTTTTTTTTATCGTTTAGCTGAGACTTCAGGCTTTAATTCGGTATATGTATGTCGACAGCGGTAGACAGCGCTAAAAAAATGCACCACTTTGAATTTGAAGAACATTGAAATTTTGACGTCCAAATTATGTTGTTCCACAAAATTTTTTATGCATTATTTTTTCAATGGATTTTGATGCAAATTTTTTCTTTGATACATGTTATAAATGAAAAATAATAACAAAGTTGAATTTCAATAGTTGTTTTATTGTACCAATGATTTGACTTTTGAGTAAATTTTTTGCTAATTTTGATGTTCTCTACATTCACCAACTTTGGGTATTTCCGGACAAAAAACTAATGCAGATAGAATCCTAATACTTTGGGAAAATAATGTATGAATAGTTGGTAACAAACTGTGAAATTTTCATTCAAATCAGACAACATGAAATTTTTGAATTTCGGCCACAGATATATCAATGTGCGTTCTGAGTAGGTACAATACCAAAAATGTCGAACTTTACTATAAAGTTATGTTCTTCCGAAATATAAAAGGCAACATATGTATTGAAAATTCATTCTATCAGCAACAAGTACGCATATTTCCATAGCAACAGTTTTGCACACAATGTAAGATATATGAGCTATGCAACTTTATTGTTGTAAAATTTATATGAAAACACGTTATAACTACAGAGCCGAAATAAGCAAAGAGAGGCATAATTTTTGAAGCAGCTACACTCTCCTGATAAATTTGTACATCAAATTGTAGTAAGCATTTCTCTCAATGATAAATGGTACTCCAGTAATGGTCAAACTTATAAATTAATTAAAATTTTGTGCGGCAGCTGCCTCCTGCCCAATTAGAGTCTTTCACTTTTACACATTTACTTTTAGATATTACAAGCACTTTATAACCGGCATGTTGGTTAACTGCTCACTCCGTTCAACTGCGTATATCAACAGCAACTTTTGCTATGTACTCCAATGATGACCATCAGCCGAACTAGCTGCTTACTATTAATTAGTTCAAACATTGTCCATCACATGATGCTCAATATTCTCCTCAGCTTAATGCTCTCTATCAGCAAGGTTTGGCATTTCGCTGTTACGTTGTTATTTAGTTTACTTACTCGGTTCAACAAATCTGAAGCAACAATTTGCTTATTGCCATCACGTACAGATAAACTAATATTATTTGACTGTTTTTCGCTTTTGGAATTCTGCACTTAAATTCACTAATTTTTCACTTTATGAAGGGAAAATAAAAATTTGGACGCATTCATGATGGGACGGCAGTCAAGCGCTTTATCTGCTTTTAATTATGGCATGCTATTTTTCATTTTGGTATGAAATCAAATACTTCACAATTTACTTTTACGTTTCCTTTTTTGTTTGCACTCGTTTTGTTTCGGGTAAAAACTCTGTCGCTCTTCATATGTCTATTTTGGGTATTTTTATTCAATACGAATATTGAAGAAGCTTCAATTAACATTAAGTATTCATAGATTTGTAATGAGGATTTCAAGGGGCTTAATTGCATTCAGTGAAAATCAATGGTATTCCTTTGAATTTGTATACCAGATAATTAAAAGTAAGAGAACACAACAATACAACTTTTGCTTCGCTTTGCTTTGACAGAAAACTTCGATGACGAAATAAAGCAAAACGAAACCAAAAGTTGGTTCCGGTAATATTTTCATATTTTGCAGTACCAGCCGCTCTATTTTGGAGCGAAGCACGGACAGCAAAGCGTTCATTCTGACATACAGCATATTTTCTTCGCTGCGTTGATAAGGAATGAAATGTCAAGTAAAGCGAATAAAGTTTTATGTTGGTATGTAAGTAAGTAAAGTGGCTCTCTGTCAACGCTACTCTCTGTTGGCACAACTTTGCAATGCAAATTAAAATTCATGGAATATGCAATAATATCCAACAGCTGATCGCCTGCGGTTCCACAGGCATACACCGCCGTTTAGCACGCGTCAACACTCGGAATATTATGCCGTAACCTAAATGAAAAGCAATTCCCACAAGTTGGCAACCGTTTATTAAAGTAAAATCTGTAATTGAAGAATCAGGCGCTTGGGTGGCAGAGATTTACCTCAAAACAAAAAGTGCTGACAGTTCACTGACGAAATGTCAACAGTCTGTCAACAAAAGCGGCTGTCGACGCGCCACCAACCGAATCATCCGCGCGACTTTAAGTTGAGCTTACGTGGATTGCCATTTTCCAACGGCTTGATTTGTCTCCTTTTGCCCCTATGCTGTTTTTGCGTACGCGCAGCACAAATCTGTCTTAATTTATCCACATAAATGTCTACACATTAGTTGTAATCCCTGCAGAGCGGCACCCAAATTGATTTAATGTGCTCAATTGAAGCGGTTTTCGTCGAAGCAACAACGCAAGTGGGCATCTTATAGCCATTAGTGTGCATAATACATATGGGCCATTCCATCAATTGGCGACATGGTTTTGTACCCGTGGTTCTCCGATTTTGACGAAACTTTAGAATATCATAATATAGACTAAAATAAGAATATCTGTAAACTTTTTAGTGGCCAAAGTTGCTCCATTGATTTTTGGCGCGTACTTCAAATTGAGATCAAACAAAAAAATGACTTTTTCTTTTATTTTTTAACGACCTCAAAATTGAGTGAAAAAAATTTTGAAGTTATCCATTTTTATGTAAAAAAATCTCAGCTTTCTGATAAAAATATTTTCAGAATCCAAAAAAAATTTCAAAATCCAAAAAAAACATGTTTTTTCCAAAAATCCCGCTTTTTGTGCTCTTCCCCCACTTTTTTTTCAAAATTAACATTTTTATTCGATTCCTCGTTAAATTTTACATAAGAATCAGTGTTCAAAAATATGGGACTCTGATCCCATCAACAGCATAAAAAATGCAAAGTTGTCAAAATAGTGCTCGCAGGAAAGAATATTTTGTCCAATAAAGAGGCGATCACCGAAGCTGGAGTCTATTTTGAAGCAAAGTACATACAACTTACAATACAAAAATGGTATCGAAAAGTTGGTGGGTCTCTATAATCAGTGTATCACCCTGAAAGGGAACTTTGGTGAATAAAAAAAAATTGACCAAATAAAGAGTTTTTCTGTGATGGACCTAGTACTTTTCAATTGATGTGTGTTTTATTTCTTCTTAAAAGCCAAAATTTCAAAACAAAAAAAAAAACACTCTTATGTTGAAACATCCCTCAAGGTACTAAACCTAATATTTAACGTAATAATCTGTTTTAGGTCAAATTAAGCTAGAGGTAAGGGTTAAAGAGACTGCAAAACAATAGAAATTGGACAACATCCAGCAGCCTGTGAACATATGCCCATAACCTACAATCATATTCAAGTGCACATACACACACACATGTATTTTTAAATATGGTATGTGAGCCGCACAATAGGCCACGCATGTCGGCACAAATATAGCGCAGTTAGCGCAGCCAAGTGGGTCTTTTGGCTTCATCAGCACTCTCACTTAATGCCGTGCGGCCTAACACACACATCCACACAGAAAGCCAACGCGTAATTTATAGACAGAGAGTTCAATTTTTTGTAAGCGACACTCAGCTGTCCATTACGTTTGCTTGGCCGACCGACTGGCTGACTGCCGCCACATCACAAGCACACACACACGCGCAAACAGCCATCATGATTGTCGTAGGACAGCTGTAACACTAAGCGTGAGTAGGTCAGCACTTGCCCTTTGCAACGCTGTCCCGACAGTGTTTATTGCCGCATGTCGGAAATTTTCACATTTCACTGATTTCCGTTATTTTTTCGCATCCTACATTGCCACTACAGCTGGGCCAATGATTTTATATTCAAACACAATACTGCTCAGCATCACACACATATTGTTGTGGTTTCTTTACAAAAAAAAGTGATTTTATTTATTTTTTTAATAATTTTTCACAAATAATTTTGATATTTATTTCTTCTTGAAAAAATTTTGAAATTAATTTTTTCACAAAAAAAATACAAAATAATTAAAAAAATCCACCATCAATCACTTCTACCCGACAAAATTTTTAACACCCGCTTCTAACATTAAATCCGTTTGGATAATACATATATATATTTATATACTTTTTTTTGTTTTCGTTTTCATTTTTTCCACTATTTAATGGGTGATTTCCGTTTCCGGTATACGTGCGCTTTGCTGCTTAATACGAAACTGGCTACATTACCAATGTGTCAGCTCTTTTTTTATGAAACCATAAGGCCGAAGACGAGCATATTCCCGAGCTAATGCAACAACAAATTTTGCAACGCTCGTTTAAAGGAATTTGTTCTGTCAATACATTGTACCGTTACATGTTCAGTGGAGATAAATTTGTTAAATTCAAAACACAACACGTTCACTTGCAACATGTTGCATGCAACGCTGTATTTCTAATTTTGTTGTTTACATAGCAGGCAGGCAACGTGGTTTGCTATGACGAACATATATATGCATATATATAAACATACACAATCACTTGCTTAAAGTGTTAATTTCAACAGCTGTGTCACGTAGTAAATTAGTGTTAAGTAAGCTCTCATAATTCGCAACATGGGGTACTTTACTTTGCGCATGCACTATAGCAAGCTGTTAAAAGTATTCCCATGCCTTTAGTCAGCAGTTCCTTTTACCGTAACTTTGCCTACGGTAATACATAATGAACTTTTGATGCAAAACCTTACAATAATGGGAAGATCTAGAATTTATTGAATGTGAAGCCTGTAATTTTTTGTAACAAAAAACGATTTGCCTAACATAAACCAAGACAAAACTTTGCGTTAAAATGCCTTAACCACAGAAGAGACGTAAGCTTCGCAAAATGTAAAGAGATTTTGAACAAACGATTAAACTTAAAGAGAACGTACAGAAAGGTTAAATTTCCGAAATTCAGCACGAGTATATTCCTAATTAAAAATATCGTACAAATGTGAACAAACTGCCGTTGAAAAGCTGATTCCGATTTTTCCTTTGCTTCAAAATAGACCCCTATTTCAGTGATCACCCTTCATTCGATGAAAATCTCTTACTAGCGAGCAATCTTTGGAGATCTAAGAACAGTAAATAGTAGCTTTGGGTTCAATACGGTTGATGCAGAAAAAATACGAGACCCAATTCATGGATTATTGCAATCGTTTTCACATGTTTGTTCAACGATAAATTGTACTTTGTTTTTCTTCAAAGACGGCCGGAATTCGGCGATGTCATACTTCAAATAGTCCAATAACCCAATCTAAGCGATGGTCCTACCTACCTTTTTCAAGGTAGTCAATAAAAATTATTTCGCGCGAATCCCACAACACAGACACCATAACCTTGCCGGCTGATTTTTTCATTTTCTCACGATGTAGAGTTAGTTTATCGTGTGCAGTTCACCCGCATGACTATCGGTTGGACATTGGAGAGAAATCATTTTGCTTACTGCTCATTCAAGCACGTCTGAACTTGGACAGAGTTTGGAAACGCGTCATCAAGCCATATTTATAAGAAAAATTGCTTTATTCAAAATGAAATAATTCACAATTCGGAAGCTATTAAATTTATACAATTGCATTTGAAGGTTAGCGCTAAGTAAAAATCATATGAATTTAATACTAGTTGGCGCTAAGCTTCAGATAGGGGACTTTTCAAGTGGCCTATCACAGTGGTACGATATAGACACGGCGAACTTTAAGAAATATGAATAATCAGTTGTCTGGGAAATATGCAATATAGTTGTTCGATCTAGCCGATTATTTAAGCAAAGTTTCATGTGTGCATACAACATTTGCATAATTCATGTCCCAGCGGTACACACGGCGTATACGCGACATGCAATGCAATGCACATCAGTGACATTACGTATACGCCATGGTATTCAAACAAAAAAGCATATGGCAATGTTTAGATATAAGCAATGAAGCAGTGTGTGAAATAATCTGGAAAGCAATAAATATGTGCAGATATGACTGTACTGGTATAGCAGAGTGGACGTGGCTGCTGAAAATATTTAAAATATGTTGGCCCGCCTGAACACGTTTTCTTGCTTATCCGACAATGTTCGCAATTTTGTTAGCAGCACAACTTTGAATGAATATAAAACTGATGAATTATGCAATAGTATTCATTGACTGACCACCTGGGGCTACACACTCCACTTTACACATGTGTTCAAAATGCAATAAGTGTGAGCGAAAGAGAGAGCGCACTTATTGATCTGGGCATAGTAATAGAAGAGCTAATCGCGCTCACTCATGGTCAAAAAGAAAGGAATGTAAACCAACACATGCGTAACATAATAGACAAGATCTCGCAACTGCAAAAACAAGCAGTAGCAGAGCAGTAGTTAGAGAGTCGACTATCCACCCAATCGCCCATGCGAAAGAGGTCGCAGTACACACACTGAAGAACCAATGGTGGAGCAGCTGACCCTACAACAAAACAAACGGTCATGCATCAATTCGCCAAAAACACGAGCAAGAACAAGTTTAATTGGTCAGTTCAAACGATCAATAATAAGTTCTCAAATGTTTGAAGCCACGGCAGAGCCGCCAACAACAAGAATATTACGCACGCAGCCAGCGAAAGGGCCTGATAATAAGGCAACAAAAAATAATACAATGGAGGAACCGTGGAATGTAAGAAAGCCAACCAGAAGACAGCACAGACAAAACCACAAGTGATATTAACTTCAAAAAATGGGTACCTTTCCTATGCGGAGATTCTAAGGAAAATCAAGTCCGACTCAACACTCAGCAGATTCGGAAATAACGTCACTACGTAAAACGCAAAATGGTGAAACGTTGCTACAACTAAGCGGCCCAGCGATCCCGGTTGAGGCAGCTAGACAGTTTCTACTGACTAGAAAGCTGAAAGTTGGATGGGTAAATTGCCGTATTTGAGAATATAGACAACCACAGCAATGCTTTAAAAGCCTCGATTATGGATACACTGCAAAAACCGGCACAAATGAGGACAGGTCCAGACTCTGTAGAAGATGTGGCGAAGGAGAGCAACAGGCAAAGGACTGCAATCACAAGCCAAAATGTTTACTCTGCTTGTAAGTCGGTACAAAGGAAATCGATCACTTTACCGGAAGTGTCAGGTGCCTAATATACAAGAAGGTAGCTCAGCAGGTAACAAGAGGTTTTTACAACTGCACGCAAACCACTGTCAAGCGGCTCATGACTTATTAAAACAGTCAGTTGCCGAAAAGCAAATTGATGTGTTTCTACTAAGTGTACCATATAAAATCGGACAAGGCATAACCTGGACAATGACCGAACCGTCCCACTACCGGCCTCTTTGCATGTTAGACTCCGCTGGAAAGATTCTGGAGCGGATCATATACCAACGGCTAAATAAGGCGATCGACGATGCAGATGGGTTATCCCCAACCAATTTGGATTCAGAGAGGCACGATCCACAATTGGAGCTGTAAACCTAGTAAAGACCCTGGCTGAATGGGCTATAAGCGGGGAAAAATGGAAAGGAGGAACAATACAGTACTGTCCGGTTGTGACCCTGGCTGTTAGGAATGCCTTTGAATCGACATCCTGGCACAGTACATTGAGTGCACTAAAAAACTTCTCCGTGCCTCTTTACCTTTACAACATAATGGTAAGCTATTTCGAGGAAAGAACTTTGAGCTACAACACATGCGAAGGCTCTAAAAAATATAAAGTCTCTCGTTCAGTACCCCAACGATCTGTGCTTGGGCCGCTACTATGGAACGTCATGTACGATGAAGTACCGCGATTGAAAGTATCCAAAAACTTTCATATTATTGGGTTCGCAGACAATATCGCTGTTGTGGTTATAGCAAAACACATACACGACAAAATAAAAGCGTTAATAAGCGATTGGCTCGAAACTAACAGACTGAACTTAGGGGAGAGCAAGACCGAAGCGGTACTCAATACTGGCAGAAAAGTCCGTGAAGTTGCCACGTTCAATACAAAGGGTGTAAGCATCACGACACAACTGGCAATTAAATATTTGGGAATTATACTTGACGCAAGGACGTCCTTTAAGGAACACTTAGCGTATACATGAGAAAAAGCTACAAAAGTGTGCAGATCCTTGACCCGGTTAATGCTCAATACCCGTGGACCAAAGCAAAATAGAAGGCGACTATTAGCTGGTGTACTAAAGTCCGTCGCGCTGTTCGGCGTCCAGATATGGGGAATGTTTTATAGAAATAAAATGAAACTCACTTTCTACCTCAACCATGTATAAATAACAATTTTGATGAAGAAATAGCGGTGAATGAGTTGGAATGATAGAAAGGTTGTGCCTTTAACAAAGCTTTGCCGGTAGGTGCGTTCTGAGTGTCCAGCGTATCTCGCTTGTTTTGTCAGTGGCAGCTGTTGTATTATATTGAGTTGTCACAAAAGTCTTGCGGTATTTGTATTGAATTTTTTTTTATCTCGCAACCAAAAGTTTCTAAGTAGAGTATTATAGTTTTTGTTCATCATAATACGTTTGGTTGTAAGTCCCCTACAACTAAAAGAGAGTCAGATATAGGGTTATTATTATACCAAAAGTGATTCAGGGTGACCGAGTGGAGTTTGAAATCCGGATGGCTGAATCTGTCCCGTCCGTCCTTCGTCCCGTGCAAGACTGTGCTTAGTAAGAATGGAATATGCATTTATGAACACTTGGTACCGGGTACAAATATAAGCCGGTTATATTTATTGAATAAAACGTGTTAATTTTATTATGTCCTTGGATTTTGAAACAATACAATATAACCGGAGCGTCCGCTCTGGTTGATGCCAAAACTGAAACTGTTTGATCGTTCGTTAGAGTCGGTTATACGAATAAAATTTTTTCTTTTTCTCTGTCTTTACCTTGTCCGTCTCTTTCGTTGTCTCGTACTCTTTTCTGTATAAGCAGGTATGTTATCTTGTTACGTTCCTTCTCCTGTAAGCAACAGGGGGGGTTTGTTATCTGTTTACATTCTTGTCACACTCGAAGCTACGTCCACTTCTGGTTCCTAACGTCCCGTCCTGTCACATCCACATTCGGCCCTCCTGACTTAGTGTTGCCGACCCGAATTCTGGACGCCCAGGGTTTGATGATAACTCTGCCACCTGTCGAAAGTCAATTTTTTAGGTCCTTCACCCTCATCTAGCTTTTCCACTCTGTAACGGCCATGGGGTAACTTTTTGGATGAATTTTATATGGCCAAAAGTATTTCTGCTTTCATTTAAAATTTGTACCAGTTTTGAGTGCGCTTTATAGCCACTACGTCATTGACTTCATAATTTACGTTCTCCTTGCGTGTACGGATTATAGCTTACGACGCCGATTCTCCTCCTGAATCGCTGAAATGTTCTGTTTTGCTAATTGTCGAGCTTCATTGCGATTCGGCTTCGAACGACTCTAAATGCTTCCGTTTTTTCGATGATTTCGGCTAGTGGTGCCGATTCTGACAATCCTCATTGTCACATCCCTGTCAATAATTTTAAAAGGCGCTTATTTTTTTTGTGCTTCTCGGAGTGGAGTTTTTTTTATGTATTGGTTTGACGGTTTCCCAATATGTGTTTTATACCAATGATCGGGATTGTCCCCTCGCGATAGTTTTTGCCAGCATGTGGTATAACAATTCTGTGCATCCCATAAGAAGGTTAAGTTCTAAGATGGGCAAAATCGGCTGCCACTCGCCACCCCACAAAAATGGCGACACCGAAACCTGTAAAGTGTCCATAACTAATCCCATAAATAAAGATTATTAAAGTTGTGAAATTTGCACAAAGGAATCGATAATTAGGTTCGAGGAATTCGTCCATGCAAAAATTTTGACGTAATTTTTTGGAAAAGGGGGGCGTGCCCCCGCCCCCTTCCAGATTTGAACTTAATTGTACATATCTCGGAAACTACTATAGCTATGTCAACCAAAGCCTAGAGTCTTTTCCTTCAGTCATTTCCATATACAGTGTCAAAATTGAAGAAATCGATAATACCACCTCCCAACCTCCCCATACAAATGATTCTATGTTTGAAAATCACGAAAAGTGCTTCCTTTAACCGACTACCAAAAAACTTTTCAGAAACTGAGTCATTAAATTACGGAGATATTTTGGGGGCAGAATTAGTAAGCTGCAACCCAGGCTTTTTTTTTTTAAATTGAAAATGGGCGTAATTGGCTTCCCGCCCACTTATGGGATCAAAACCAATATCTCAGGAACTACTGGACCGAATTTTTCAATGACAATTCGTATATAATATTTTCCTAACACCCTGGATAACCATGTTACGAAATATGGGTGAAATCACTCGTTGCACGAAACGTTTTAAACCATCGTTGTGCGGTGGAAATGGAAACTGCATCGGGTCCTTACCCTGTCAACAATTGATTATTTATTGGCGGCTTTTGAGATTGCAGGTTTTGCCCTTATCCGTAGTAGTACTAGTAAAATCATGCCATAGATTCTCTCTCTATTTTTGCTCCATGTTTTTGCGACGCTATAACTTACGACGACTTAAAAAAACGACATCGATCCAACACGTGTTAGCGCGTGAAAATGAGCTTTCCAAAAAGGTATACATTGATCCGATGCGACGACGTAAAACTAAACTACCGCGCTTTCATCGCCACCTTAGGGAAAATTACCGCATAGACTTTTATTGACAACCCAATACTTCTATATGTAACACATTGTTACCACGTTAAAGTTATTTTTATGTTTAAACTAAATCACCTGAAACACTTTTCAATCGCACTCGGTTTGTGTCTAGACTCGTCGGTCCCTGGCATTGGACGACGGCGATTAGGCATACCATCTCCGCTCATACGTCCCCTACTTTTCGCCAACCACAGCCCCTTAGGCGGTCCGTTTGTTGATGGTCCAGTGTCACCACAAGCCTATTTTTATATCGAAATTCCGATTTAGAAGGCTAAATCTGCTTGTCGGGCTTCATTGTCGCAGTCGCGCTTGTTTAACCGCAAGGCCTTGATAAATTGGAGCATTGACACCTAAATTACATTGTTTCGCCATATTATGTCACTGCCCCGTCAAGCGCATTTTTATTGACATTTCACTCCAATTGCTTGACCATATGTCATTGTATATTTGAAGATCCTGTTATTTGGAAGTTTATACCAAAGATTGTAGTATAAGTGTTACATTTAGAAATATAGAAGAGGCTAAGTAGTAGTTTCTTAGTATGAACAGCATTCCGTTTTTTTTACTATATTAAATTTGTCTTTTTTTAACAATGAATGCATAGAGATATTTGGTCGTCGACAGCTCTTGTAAGGTTTACTTACGCTGGGCAAAAAATAGGTACTGACAATTTTTAATTTAAATTTCGCGCAAAATCTCATTCGTCTAAGGTATATTTTTTTCTTGGTTTTGTAGGGCTGTTCCAGTGACGTCTGTTGCTAAACAATAGTCACATCAAAATAATCATTAATGTTTTAGTGTTTAGTCGACACTTGTCTTTATGAGGTACACAGTAAAAGTGCATTTCCGAAAGGAAATTATTCAACAAATTCAATTTTCCTGGTGCCGAAAGGTGCACTGAAACTGAAATGTATTGGTTTCAGCTTCATTGCATCGATTTTTCAATGTGTCAAATAATGTTTTGTCAGCAATACAGAGCGCCGATTCCATGTGAGTCCTGTTTGTTAATCCCTGTTATTTTTAAAAAGAATATTGCAATATATATTTAGGCTGATATATCAATGAAGTTATTTTATCGCTCTTGATACAATCTACTTTAGTAGCTACGAAGCTGGTGTCCAAGCTGCTTATAGGAAGGAATTACATATATTATTATTTATTTCTTATATTTAATATATGTTTTTAGTGCGGCCTAGCAATCGATCATGTTTATTGTAATTGTTATTATGGAAGTCAAACTTCATGATGTACACAGTAGAAAACAACGTTGAAACTTATTACATAGTCCCACGTAAACTTGAGGTATATTTTGAATCTACATATCCCTAAAACAAGAAAATTTTTCCCCCCTCTCTTTCTGAAAACACTTTCTCATTTTCAAAATTTCTTAATGTAATTTAACGTAAACGGAAATGCTTTTCACTATCCCTCTTATAGTTTTGATTTTATTTTCATTTTTTCATTTGCCTTTCTAAGGATAAAAATCACTAACGGTCGTATGGTAGTAATACCCTTTGACAAATATAAAAGGAATTCGTCCAATAAATAACCTTGATTCTGCACGATCAGTTTGTTTTAAACAGCTAATGCGATGCTAAATGCGAGTAGTGAGATAACGATGGTTTCCGTCGAAATTAAAACGGCTTCTTGCAGAGAAACGGACGTATACAAAGTTTTCAATCGGACAAACAACAACAAAATCCGCTATTATTATTTTTCGGAGTTGGAGAATAATTGTCTGGCGAAATCAACTTCTTTCAGCATGTGTGTGTATTGGTTACTATCTGTTTCAAGTGAAATATTTCAGATGTCGTTTTCAGAAAACACATGTATATATTGCTTAACTATATACAGATGACGCAGGCCTGGAGGTTGAGGTACGAAAGATATTGTGGTACGACTAATTGCAAGTCCTAAATTTTTGAAAAATGTATCAAATCTTGAGCCAATTAAAAAGCAAAAATAGCTGGAAATTTTAATCTGCTTACTTTTTCTTGCAATTGTTTAAAGCTCCAAGCTTTGAAACCTTAAACTATCGACTTCGCCAATTTTTAACTGAGTCGTTAAAACCTACACATTGTGCTTCTGAAGCAACGGTATGGATTTATTAAAACAGTTAAGTTAAGTTCTACACTATTTGGTAATTTTAATAGTTTAATTGCCTCTGATGACGATGTGTTACTTGTTTCGGCGGATCTAATCTCAAATTAGAAATAAGTGGGTCTGAGGACACGAGCAACTAATGAATAAAATCTGTCATGTTATTTTCTTTGCAACAATTCCGCGAAAAAATTCTCTTCGACATCTTTTCGATAATCCATTATTGTGCGATTCCTGAGCTTTCACTTAAAAAAGTTGTCCAATCGGCAATGGTCATTGGTTTTTTTAAAGGCACTGTACAATTTTATTTTGCCCCGGTCTAGAAACAGCACTCCACCTCCCTATTTATTTCGTTCCTAATATATTATATAGTAATTTAATATACTAAGCATATTTCTTCAGGAAATTCGTATGTGTTCCCCATACTCCCTTATATTTCATCAAAGAAGCATCCATTAGAGATGAAATCTAGGTAACAAACTTCAAATTAGCTAGAGCTTGCTGCAATCTCTTTTCTGACTCGCTGTCTCTGTCATCTGTATGTATTTTGGCTAGGCCTTTTCTATTTCACTTTACTATTTTGCGATATCCTCATGATAAATATCACGAGACGTAAGCGTTGTTAAGGGGTCCTTACAACTGATTTTGCATTATTAAAATACATGTGACGCCCCATAACACCAAAAGCGCAGGAGTAAGGAAGCGATATTAGAAGGGAAAAACTGCCAAGTGGATGTCAACGATTATTTGCGTTTGACCATACAGGCCTGAACGCACAGACTACACCTATTGTACTCTTGGGTAGTTATGTAATGGCTAATGATGCGTTGTTTTGCTAAAGTGAGTAAGCGAGGTCATCCGTCCCATCGAGACGCAGCATAATCGAGCCAATGGAATTACAGCGCTGAACCTATTTCCGGCAAATCATTATGCTAGAAGCTAGCAATTACCAGCCATCAGACTAACGCTATCCATACAGCCATCAGACGGCTTGGCTAAACAATTTACCGTTAATTTGCAACAAATTTTCCGCACTTGGACAGCAACAAGCCACCGGTTGCTTCACTTCTCCTACTCCCTCCCCGCTCATTTGACTAATTTTTTGTGCATGACATGCCTAGCATTAAATAACAATGCAAATGAACTGGAGTTTTTACAACAACCACGAATTATCGTTTTATCCTTCTCACCTAATCTGTACCACATTGTCCTGTAATTATCATGCTTCGACATTTGTGCGAACCAAAAATGACTTTTCGCTTGCACGACGAGCGCCTAATTTCGTTGTGGTTTTTGCAAAACCGCAGACAAATGATCAGGTAACAAAACGTCGATTATTTCAATATGTGCTCTACAAAGAGGGTTTGTAAAAGTAGACTTCGTAAAATTGGTCTTTTATTTATTTTCATTTATTTTCGAACCCACTTAACTCAAGTGATGCCGATAAATAAATCCCAGGGGCGGAGGCAAACGAAGTTGCTGACTACAAGTCAACTGCATTGTTCCTTTCGCAACCGAGTAATCACCCACAATGAAGATAACTAGGAACTTATAAGTCGTTTCTTATGATTATACGGGTGAAGTTGGCAACCCGGCGAAGCGTTATGCTTTTTTTTACCATCTCCACCTACAGGGAGATAGTAAGGAGTGTCGGTGGCAAGTGAGTCGTGCAGGGGATAAAATGCATTTTTATAACGTTCCGGTGGCATATCGGTGGTGTCCCATAACTGCTGTAACTGCAAGCTTCATTGTTTCTTAACTCATCCGTACGCTGTGCAACCTTTTGTTTTTCGATTTGTCAGTATCGCTTTTTTTTGCGTGTTTCCCGAACATCATGATTGTCGCCAGCAGCTTTCAGATTGGCATTTGAACTAGGATTGCAAACTTTAACTTGCTGACGCACCACTGATCATTGTACCCCATTCACATCTCTGGCATTCCAAAGGACTGATGGATGCAAGGCTAACAACCCATCTGAAATTGAAAGATCATTAACGTCCCTTCAAATATTTTGATACTCCCTTTGGTGTCATCTACAGATAGTATCGACTCGGGAGCTCATTTCGAATTTTCAACATAATCAGTTTTTGTCATTTAGCTGTCTTGATAACATAATCAGGAATTACAAAATGTATGCTACATCTTGGTTAGATAGATGTTGCTAAACTTAACATGCGCAGTCTATACGGTCTATATCATTAGATTTCTGCTCGATACCTCAGCAAAAATGTTCGACCGTTATCCAATGCTATGACGAAGGTACGCAAGGGGCATATTTAGGTACATAAATACTATATTTTTAATAATCACCAATATCATGTACCTAATCTCAAAAATCTTAGTCTTCTATGCCATTAGGATTGGAATAACCATCCAATATCATAATCCCTTCGAGAATTCCAACGTACAATTAATTTAGCTTGAAGCTTTTCGGTATTTTCAGACAACTGGCCGGCCTCCAACTCAACCTAGATCTTCCTTGACACAAACTAAAAATTTTTGAAAAATGTACAAGCACCATATGTGCTGGAAAACTAAAAACTAAGGGGATTTTCTATTCAAGAGATTCCGTGGGTTATCATTTTTTTTCTACTCAAAATTTAAAGTGTTCTTCTTTTTGCTATTACCATTTATACTGGAAATCGATAGTATCTTTTGAAGTTTGACTATATTTTATTTATGAGCCCATATTTTAAACATTTGTTTAATTATCTTCTAAATGGTCTTAAAAAGACAGACCAAAGTATCTATCGCTCTGGAACTTCACAAAATGTAATTTTGAGTAAACAAATCATTTTCAAAATTTAGACGACCCTGATACTTATGTACATTACCTAATGGAAAATGAAGTTGCCAGAAAACCGAATCCTTCAACCACAATTTAAATTGTCTCATTTTTTATTCTTCTTTGTATCTCGCACTTGCCTGCCCAAAAACCACCGGCTGCGATACAATTTCACAGCTCCTTTGGCGGCCATTTCTTAAATGAATGTACATAAATGGCAGAGCTTGTCTGTTGTCAAACTTCACTATTGCCTCTGTTAGTGTTCTCACAGTTCAGTATCAACGCTCTCAATCCACCAACAAATATCGATTGTTGCGTTCAATCGTGTTTTCTTTACATTGAAGTTAAAAGAGTTTGCTTTCCTTTTTTTTTCTCCTTTAATTCATTTTCGAAAAATTTTTTGCTGCAAATTATTTTCACAAATTAAAATCAATTAGAGACAGGCGTGTGCTGTATGTGTCAACTCGTGAATTTCAAATAATACTTCATGCCAACTGCTCTCGCCCACTTTTACGCTAGGCTGCTTTTAATCAATTCGTACACTCAATTTGGGCTTAGCAATCAAATTCATCCACCATCCTGGAGCGAAGCGTGTTAGCCTTTGGGCGAGGACGTATCTCAATTTTGCGCAGAGGTCACTCTTTAGAACATAGTTTTTCGAAATGTATTGCATTTTCAATGCCTGGAAATTAAAGGATAATCCTTCTTTTATAATGGTATGTCTGTGTGTCAAAAATGGGTTGAATCGGACCTATACTTCCTTTAGCCCCCAAGTACCAAATATACAGATTTGCCAGTTTCCGGGTGACTTTGTACCGCATATATCGGCAGCTCAATGTAAATGTGAGAGCGTGCTTCACTGATAACACTGATTAACTGATAAAATGTGTCACCGTGCCTTAAATTAATATAATTGGGCGAAAACTTGACCTAGCCCCTGTATAACTAATATCAGAATTTCCGAACATCCGACTGACTTTACTCTAGATGATTGTTTTTTTTTTTTATGTGGCATGCTAATAGTATCAGGTATTGGAAAAAATAGATAATACATAGTATAACGATTTTCGCTTTTGTAATAAAGTTTATGTGTCTGTCGGTATAAGAGTTTTATGTTATGTTTATGTACGTTTTATGTTTTAGAAAATGTTTCTTCGCTAGAGAAGCATCAAAGTAGAAAGATGATTAGAAATGGGTATGTTTGTTAAATGAAGCGCAGGCCAAATAAGGCAATAAAATAATTTGAAAAATTTCAGTAAGTAACAATAAAATATAAAAGCATAAGATCACAAAGCACGATTTGTACGTAAAAACAACAGGAAACGCATATATTACACATGGCAGTCATTTTTGTACGAAATAAATAATGCGAATGCTGTAAGCTGGTGATATAGCGAAACGCGAATGAAAATTCCTCCGCATTTTTTCGTTGCGGTTCAACGGAGCGTATGAGCAAAAAACATTTAAATAAAGCGACGCGAACGCGACCCGAGATATGAGCTTGGTCGCTTTATTCTAAATTATTTTAACAACATTGGTTAGTGACTGAGTGTGGCATATGTTGTGGATTGTGCACCAGATAAATATGATGCGTGGTGTCAACCAAGACTACTGAAACTGCGTCTAAAACAACAGCAATGACATATACGTAAACTGTTTTATTTCTCTTAAGACTTTCACAATTATTTCTTTGCAAACAGAAGTGATTTGCAGATTTAAACATGTGGCTTATGTGTGTGCAGCATTAGAGCACAAAAATCGGGATTTGGCCTAGAGGTGGTTTTTTAATTTATATGTGGTATAGTTTTGCATTAGGGTGTTTTTTTTTTTTTTGTTTTGAATTATTAATTTTTTTCAATCCCGTCACGGCAGATTCTCTTGAAAATACCTTAAAAATTCCCTGAAAATTTTAGCTTTTAATATTAATATTAAGAATTGGACGATGTATTTTAAAAATTTTCTATAGAAAATACACTGCAATCGTGATTTTTTTATCTTTAAAATCTTACAGATCAGAGGTTATTTTATGGCATCGCTTTGACTTTAGACGCATATTTCACAGAATTGTTTACTCTACAAAAGTGCCAAGTGCAACAAAGTGGTAACCCACACCGACGAGATAGTACGGGGCTCTAAACCTTATTTCCCCATGAAATTCACATTTTTTTTGTATTTTATCTGTCGTAAATGACAAGAAGAGCTATAGAAAAAATGTACATGACAAAACTTGTAGAAAATTTTATTTGCTACAAAAAGAAGTCCGAGGTCAAAACCGGTATCATTCAATACTTCTCGAGATATTGTCAGCTTTTTAAGTAAGGCATACCTTACCTCTATGAAAACTCTTATAACGCAGTACATAAAAAAGAAGCCAAATATCTCGAGAAAAAAATATTTGGCCCTAAGCTAAATTGGACCCGAATTACTTTGTATGGTAATGAACATTTGTTGTGCCAGAATTTTTTTAAAAATATGAAACATAATCTTTACCAGTGGTTGATCATAGTAGTACAAGCGTTAGGGGAACAAGATCTGTTATATACTTAATATTTAGCAAAAGCAAGAATTAGTACAAACTCAAATCTGGGAATAAACCCAAAAAAAAAAAAAAAAACAAATTTTTTTTTCGGTGGTACAAAAAATAATCTGCTTGGCATAAGTAAAACAGAAAACTCCTAACTAAAATTTTTTCATTTTCAAACACATGGCTGCAGACACCTCAATCGCACTCACTTACCTTTATAGTTTATATATGTATGTTTTTTGTATTATTTTAAAATACTCGGATGCATATCATCATTTGTGTATGTGCTTTTGTTTTTCCGCCGCAAAAACAAGTTGCAAGCAATCAATTTTCGAGTAAAAAATAAAGGGAAATGGCCAATAAATGTGTGAGGCAGGAGAATTGCGTTTACCTTTAACCATACTTTTACGCACATATATTTTCGGTGTGAAAAAGTCATTAAATTTTCAATGTCAATCGCTCACAGACGCAGAAAGTGAACTATCACAAGCAGATGTTTTCACTCACACGTATTTACCGAGAATGATTAGCATGATAAGTTGAGCCATTTTACCATCTCTGTCCATCAATAAATCTGTTTGTATATGCGAATCGCCGATATCAACCCAATACAGTATATAGCTGTCATACAAACTAAACGTTCATATTTTTTCTTGCTTTTTTCTACAAGCGCACTGAAATATCAGCTTTTTGCTTGTATATAAAAATCATTCAGTGCAAAATAGCTCTTCTCTTTCAATTGAAACCGTTTATAATTTTACTTTTCACGTAGATTTTAGAGAGATTATATTTTTCATAAATAATTTCATAAATTAATCCACCGAAATAGTGCAAAAAGGCCTAAAAAGTTGTTTTCGTATAGACATTTTTGGAAAAGTTATACGCAAGTAAATTTATGCATTAAATGTATTGTATTCTTACTGTACACCATGTCGTATGAGCAACCCAGTTAATCTTATAAATTAGTCGTATGAATGCTTAACTACAAGCATATTGAAATCATCCTCAAATAAGATATATCTGACATAAACATAACCAAA
>NC_064305.1:64607205-64686055 GCF_023373825.1 Bactrocera dorsalis
CTTGTAGTGGCTGATAGAAAGCGGCTTTCATATATACTGCAGGTCCAGGCCACAAAGTTGTTCAGAGAGAGCTCATGTAATTGCCAAATGTGCCATCCGATTGGCTATCAAACCTGTTCCAAAAAATACACAAGTCACCAAAAATGATATACGATGAAATTCTGAAAGGGCTGACAGACGGATCATGGTAAGATGGAATATATTAGGAGATGCATGTTAAATATATTACGAATTTTATAACATTCAGAAGGACACGCCGAAGCTTTTATATGGAACTGCCCATATCGCACCACTATAACAGGCCAGTTGAAAGATCCACGATCTGACGAACATCGCCCACTAGTATTAAATCCGAATGTTTTTTAGTTAGCCCTAATAGGCGGGTATATAATTTTAACAGCTATTTAATTGTGAATTATATTATTTTGTGTGAAATAATTTTGTTATTTTGAAACAATTTTTAAAAGAGGATTTCACGTGTTGATAAAATATGTCTTATGAGAGAAAAAATACAGTTGATGCAAAAACTAGGCTTGATGACGAGTTTCACTGCCTTAGTTTAGACGTGGTGAAAGGAACAATGAAAAAAATGGCTTCAATACAAAGCCCAATCGGCGGTCATCGGGATGCATTGCACACGATGAACCCGCTTCAAACAGTAGAGAGTCTAATTTTACCAAATACCACGTACTATTAACCTGTAACATACTAATAAAATCTTCCCAATGTTCCATTAAGATTCCGCACATGCAATCATCAATCATGAAGAGTAAATTATGTTAAAGTTAAAATTATGTACTTTACGATAACAAGCTGGGACCTTTCAAAAACATATTAATCTCAGAAGATACCTTTGCACAAATTGGTATGAAGAATTATATAAAACAATGGTACAATCTTCGGAGAAACTGTTCAGATCAGACCACTATAGCATATAGTTATCATAAAAATTGAACGATTGGAATCAGTTAATATTTCATTCTCCGACTAACATTTGCATTAACAGTTTTGTACTATATTTTAATTATTCGAAATATACCTTGTACTAAATTTTTGGAAATTTAACTGTTCTTCACGTTCCTTTTAGTTTAAATCGGTTATTCAAAAACTCTTCTCATTTTGCTAAGCAAACGCTTTTGCATTAGTTAAGGAATTTTAACGCAAATTTTCGTCTTGATTTAAATTTGGTACAGTTTGAGTTTATCGTTTTTGTTACGAGAAATTACAGGCTACCATTGCTATAAATCCTAGATCTTTCCATTATTGCGAGTACGCAGGTTTTCCACCACAATGTATTGTAAATTAGAGTAAAGGCATAGTTACGGTTAAAAAGAAACGCTGCCTTTCCTGGAACTGCGGGGGATATATTTCAAAATACTTGACTATATTGTATTCTTCTAAACTCTTTAAAAGTTTTTGTCGCCGACATAAAGGAGTGAAAATAAAAGCGAATCTGAAAAACATAGCCGTAGTAAAAGAGTAGCAACAACGTGTTTGAAAACGACAAATTGTTGATTTACTAAGCGCACTGTCTTTTAGCACTCCGGCCGAAGGACAAAAGTCAATGCAAAACTATCAACAAGTAGGAAATGGATAAATGTACAAAGTATTTGATGCGTTTAAGCCAAAACATAAATACAATAAACATTACTTCCCACCAAACTAATAGCCGATATTAAGAGTGGAAAATGCTCCGAAGTGTGAGGGGTAACCTATTTAGCATCACGCCCGTGCTTCGCTTGTCAGACGATCAGACTACACGAGTAGCGCTACATAATTTGTGCGCTTGTGTGCCTCATTTTTGTACCAATGTTAAGTTGGTTAGTTGACTAAGTGAGTTAGTGAGCTACCGAGCCACCAAGCCAATGAACCACTCCGTTTCAGTTTACTACACCTGACCGCGTGGTCATTACCATCATTAAGTGACCCATTTCACGGCTAATTATTAAAAGCGAAGATAGCGAGCAATTAGAGTCACCAAAAACCATCAGCTGTTGCACCGTCGCAACATTACCGTTACTTGTAACAATTTTCTGCACTTAACAGCAAAAACCTGTTGGTGGGTCGTTTCTCCCACTCTTCCGCTCGTTTAAGGAATTTTAGCGCATTGACCTCATGCGAACCACATAAAAATGCACGGTAACGTTCTGTACACAACAACATTGACAACAACAACTTCTGTTTCCCCTTTTCATCTAATCAGTCTGTATTACCCATCATCGTCTCCACAGCTGGTGAAAACCCGGCATAATGACTTAAACAGACCTTGCCTCGACTGCTTGCACAGGCGTCTATTGCTTTGTGCTTGTGAATTTAGACAAACTAACCGTCTTTAGACGGTTGTGTTTCGTCAAGCAATTGGTCTGAATTTTGCTTCTTTAGGTGGGTATTCTGGGTTGAACTTTTTTTTGGCAATTGTGATAGAACAAGTATTTGATATTTTTACTAAAAATTTTACTATATATCATTTATTTATTTATTTCTGAAGAGTACACAAAAATGAATTTCACTAAGAAATTAAGGAAAGGCCAAGTTCTGGTCCCTAGTAACTTGTCATCAATCACAAAGCCAGTAAAATTTTCCTCGTCAAGGGCTGACAAAACTGTAATTAAACATAAACAGGTAAGTGGTGAAGGGCTAAAGTTCGGGTGTCACCGAACATTTTACACTCTCACAGTGAATAAAGTGATAACCGAGATTTCATTATCTGTCATTTACATATTTTTTTGCTTATTTTATGGCTGTAAAATTAATTAGAGAGTAAATTCTGACAGAGACTTTACCGATATTTTGCGGTGAAAAAAATTAGGTTAGGCTAGGTTTAGGAGGCCTTGAAAAGTTGTAGTCCGATCACGAACAATTTTTCCAACAAGTGGATACCTCTCCAGACTCAATATGACCGTATTTTCTGTAAAGTTTTTATTCCGCTTACGATCATTGGTTCCTTGATGTATATATTATACAGAGAACATCAGATGGAATTCAAAATAGTGTTATATTGGAAGAAGTGCGTGGTTGTGAAACCTGATTTCACCTCATATTTCGTACATGTCATCAGTGGTGTTCTAAAAAAGTATTAATATACCGAATTTCATTGAAATCGGTCGATTAGTTATTTCCTCGAGAAATGGTTCTTTGGTCCATAAGGTGGAGGGGCGACGCCACCCCCATTTTCAATTTTTTCAAAAAAGGCCTGAGTGCGCTTTCCTTCGGCTATTTCTTCCCCCCCGTTACACTTTAGTGTTTCTGACGTGTTTTGTTGACTAGTCGGTTAAATGCGCAACTTTTAGTGTGATTCGTCCAACATAACGCTTTGTATGGGAGGTGGGCGTGGTTATTATCGCGATTTTCTTCCATTTTCAAACTGTATATGGAAGATGCCTGCAGTAAACGAACTATAGAGAGTTTGGTTGTAATAGCTATAGTAGTTTCCGAGATATGGACAAATACAAAAACTTAGTAGAGGCGGCGGGGCCACGCCCACTTTTCCAAAAAGAAAATTACTTCCAAATAATGCCCCTCCCTAATGCGATCACTTTGTGCCAAATTTCACTTCAATATCTTTATTTATGGCTTAGTTATGCACACTTCTAGAGGTGTTTTCGGTTTCCGCCATTTTGTGGGCCGTGGCAGTGCGTGGCGAGTTTTGCCCATCTTCGAAATTAACTTTCTTATGACGCCAAGAAATACGTGTAAACCAAGTTTCATCATAATATCTCAATTTTACTCAAGTTACAGCTTGTCACGGATGGACGGACGGAACGAACAGACGGACGGATACATACCGGGACAGACAGACATCCGGATTTCAACGCTCTACTCGGTTCGCCCTGATCACTTTTGGTATATAAATAACCCTATATCTGACTCTTTTAGTTTTAGGACTTACAATCAACCGTGTATGTGAACAAAAACTATAATTACTCTCCTTAGCAACTTTGTTGCGAGGAGTATAAAAATGTTGCATTTTAAGCCTTGACATTTGGATTTTTCTTGACCTATAGATGAATGCCATAAAGTTAAACATAGTTTTATTGTCGTATTTAAGTTCACGTCAGCTTTCTTAAATTATTAAGTGTTTCAGGTTTTAACACTTCAAATGAGAAATGTTTTTGATATGGCGTCGATGTAAACTCGAGACCCCTGAAGCGGCTAAAACTAATACCGGGTGATTTTTTAGGTTATGATTTGTTCATGCAATTAGTATTTGACAGATCACGTGGGCTTTCAGACATGGTTTCAAAGAGAAAGTGCTCAGTATGCTTTGACATTTCATCATGAATGACTTACTAACGATCCGACTTGCAAAATCATTGAATTTTATTACCAAATCAGTGTTCGGTTCGAAATGTGTTTCGCAGCTTTACGTCCGTTATGGTCTACATCTATCGACCAAGTGAGCAAACAATTAATGCGATTGTGACCAAGTTTCGCACGCATTTTTTTACTTTATTGTACATTACCCAACCACCCGATGCGTACAAGTGCGTACAGATGAAATATTGCGTCCTGTTTCTGATAGTTTGGGCTCGAAGACCGTTGAAGGTCGATGTCGTCGCCGGTCGCAGGCCAATTGGGTTTGGTGTTATTCGACCAAAATGAAGATTTTATAACGCAAGATCTGTGTAAAACCGGATAAAATCAGCTCGTTGCAAGAACTTAAGCCGAACGACTGCCCCATACGTCGAATTTTAGTGAAATCGGCCCTAAAAAGTTGGAATAAAATCGCTTTTTTATCGACACCTTTGTTCAGTCGATGAGGTCTAATTCTTGTTGACTGGCTACGTAAATAAGCAAATTGCCGCATTTTGCGGGGTGAAGATCACCGAACCGTCAAGAACTGCCCTAGCATCACGAAAAATCTCCTGCTTTGGTGTGGTTTGTTACTCTAGTTGTTGTGTGCATGGACCGATATTTTTCTTTCAACAATGATTCTTGTTTGGACGCAACGTACGTGAATGGCGATCGCTTATCGTTTTCCGCACGGTGCTACCTAAAAACTTTTTGCTTGGCAAAAATTGGAGAACGGAACTTGTGACTGGTGGTTTCAACAAGATGGCGCTACATGCCACACAGCTCGCGATTCTATGGCCATTTTGAGGAAAAATTCGGACAACAAGTCGTCTCAAGCAATGGACCCGTAGTTGGCCACCAAGATCATGTCGAAATTTAAAACCTTTAGAACATTTTTTGTGGGAGGCTACGTCAAGTCCTAAAGTCTACAGAATAAGCCAGCAACTATTGCCAGCTTTGAAGAAACGTTTCTGAAAATTCGGGCTATTCCGGCCGAAATGCGCGAAAAAGTTGCCCCAAAATGGACTGTCGATGGACCCACCCTAGAACGCAGCCGCGGTCAACAGTACGATCGAAATTATTCTCAAATGTGCTGTCATGAACGTGCGTGCGACGTCAAATAAAGAACCGATGAGATTTTGCAATTTTAGCGTTTGTTTTTTTTTAAAAAGTTATCAAGCTCTAAAAAATATCCCCTTTACTATATTAATTGATGTGGCTAATGTCACATCAAAGCGGAGTAATTTATTATAAATTAATATAGGCATATAATTTTTAAGAAAAACTTGATCCATTACTAGTTTCAATTACGGACAAGCTGATTGCATTATTTTGTTGGCATCACCCAGGCTACATTCAGAAAAAAATATTACTTGGAAATTGTAAATAAAACGCAAAATATTTAATTATTGTGCATCATTATTTTGACATCATTTTGCAGAGCCATGAACCGCGTAATTGGTGTCCACGCCAATAATGTTCTTCCACAATTCCGGCCGTTTTCGACGCATGTTCTCATGCAACGACCTCAATATGGCTAAATGGAACTCTTTATTGACCGTCTATCTCTCCAGAATAAATACATGATGCACCCAATCACAAACATCCAAAAACATTGACGACCACCTTGATTTTTGAGCGTCTTTAGCGTGTTCTTTTTGGTTTCGACTCGTTTTTTTCCCTCCAATCCGATGATTGTTGACCCATAAACTCGTCGGCAGTTATAATACTTTCCATAAATGTAAAATTGAAATTGCACGATTAAGCATATCCAAAGAGACCTGTTTACGGTAAAATTTTTATAAACATTCAGCTTTATAGGGACGAGTAGAACAATAACGCGTTTAATATCCTTCGCGGAAGGTGTCGAGCTCTCTTGCCATCACTCTAACGCTTGCCTTCACCTTTTTAAATTTTTATTAGTTAAAGATGTCGAAAATCGTCCAGAAAGAGGCATGTGTTCCACGTTCTCTCGACCGTCTTTGAAGGCTTTGTGCCACCCATAGGCTTCTTTTTTTGATAAAACTGAATTGTCTTTTCCAATATTCGCAATGATTCCGCACATAAAATTTTGTTAGAAATACAAAATTTGAGACAAATTCTCTGTTCGATATTTTTAAACATTGTACAAATAGCAACGCACTACTGAGGTGCAACGACTTTAGCAACTGCTGTAGACAAACTGGTTGACAGCTCGCGCTCTTATTTGACGTAGTAATTGGAGATAGTCCTACCAACGTAACGAAATATATTTTTTGAAACACTATTTATCCGGCGAATTTGAATTACATTTTTCGGGTACGTTTTTGAAACATTGTATTTAAACCATCGAATTATAAAAAAATTAATTTTCAAATTTATAAGCTCGAATACGCCCTTAAGTTGTAATTTGGATATATGGACACTATTTTTACAAGTATAGTATATGCTCTTAGTCAGTTGGGTTCGATGATCCAAACAATGTTTTCGCTTTTGATAACAGTTTTTATTTTCAGAAGACAAAACAAAAACGTTTCGGTAACGCTTCGGAATCTTTTCAAAATTTTTAATTTGATATTAATTAACAGAAACATAACTAGAATAGAAATTATTCGAGAAAAATTGTTAAGAGGGTTTTTTACGCTTGAGAGGATTGCAATTATTAACAAAAGATGGTGCCAAGTGAACGGCATGGCATGCTCGAAAAAATTCCAGCCGAGAGTTTGGATTTATTTCGATTTATTTCTTACTTACTTAAAAATGACATCTAAACCAGAGATTTCATGTATAAGAATAGTTATTCTATCGTATAGCATTGTCACTGTATTTGCTTTTATCTACTCGTATAATAAAATGTTAGTAGCAAAATCATTTAAAAGATTAAGAACAGATCTCTTTAAAGTAAAAAATATTATTTAGCACATCTAACAAAACTTTTGACACCAATCGAATGGCATGAAGCTAACTATTAAAAGGCATCACTCAACGAATTTTTATGCTCCTTTGTACACGACACCAGCCACCCAAGCACAGGGAATTCCCAACTAGCGAACAAATAAAACAAATACCTAACTAAACGCGTGACTTTGCTTTGAATTACTATTTGTGACTGCAACTAGCAGACTGCATTGCGAGGCGTGTGCGTTGGATTGACTGAATCACTGACAGAGTGATGGATTGACTGCCTTGTGGCTTACTGGAAGCCTCAGTATCTGCCTGTCTAACCGACTGAGCGAGGCTTATTGTCTCGAGTGAGTGTTTGTCAATGTCAATATGTGCAAGCGTGCAACCAAAGTTTATTCACTCAAACACCAACTTCATTGTATGCGAGTGCACTTGAGGGTGTAAGCATGCCTTTCAAATGCTGACACGCCTAAACGTATGCAACATATCAAGTGATTGTTGCTGCTTTTGTAGAGCAATGTGCTTTATAATGCTTGTAAGTCTATAGAGCTATGTCATTCAAGCTATGTCACTCATAGAATAACTTGTCAAATGCACGCACACACTTACATAGGTATATCGCCTTGTAATTGAAATGAAATCATGTATGTCAGTTAAGTTAAAATTATTTCATTGCGACCATAAACGGTGAATGTGTGTGGAATTTGCATACGTGTAAATATGTATACATATATAATTCTTTGTATGTGCGGGTGTGTATAAGAATGTGCCTTGTAATGTATGAGTTATGATCGCATGATTTCAAACAACACATTCTAGACATATCGCATTTAATGTTGAACGTTTAACTGATCGGTTACTAAAAGCATAAGACCATTGTTGTTGTTGCAGTATAAAGGCATACACTAATTTCCACTTAAATTTCTCATTACATGTGAGGCGCATTCATTATACAGTTTGAGCGGTGTATTAGTACTTTCTCAGCGAGGAATGGAAGAAGAAAGAAGGAGTTTAAGGAAATATTTAAAAGCCCAAAAGCTAATAGAATAGTAGAATGGTAATCTGAAAAAAATATTGCGTTCTTTTCTATCCCCTATAGCAAATATAATTTAATTTGACGTCTATTTGTGACTATAACAGCGTAAAGCAGAAGCTCGTGCCGGCATCAATGATATAGCAGAGGATTTCTAAATATCTGGTAAATCAATTGAACACATTCTGGTTAATGCATTGACTTGACTTGAATCTTTTGCAAAAATTAGGTAGAGTAAACGTCGAATAAGAGTTGTTTGTCAACATAGCTGAAGACCCTAGATTCATACAAAGCATCATTATTGGCGGGCAGAAGTAGCTTTATGGATATGACGTCGAAAATGTCTACAATGTAGCAAATGACGTAACAAAAATTGTCCGAAACCGAAAAAAACAAAATAAACTGAACCCCATTCCAGCGAGAAAACAAACGAGAGACCTCATCACGTGTCTCAGGGTATTGAAATTCCTTCTAAGCTGATATTTTATTGTCCTAATTTATATTCTATATCTTTATGTACATAAAAATAAATTGCTGTTCGTTAATCTCGCTAAAGCTCGAGAACGGCTGGACCGATTTTGCCAATTTTGATCTTGAATCATTTGGGGAAGTCCAGAGAAGGTGGAAACAGTAAATAAATATGATAATGCTCAGATGCTTTTGTTTTTGGTTTGATATGTCCTCGGTCGTACAGAAATCATATTGAAAGTATAGTTTCCGAGAATTTTTCTATCTTTCTAATTACTTATTTAATTTAGCTAGTCCGTTTCTCCGTCATCCAGAACACTAATTTTAAGAAGAAATTAAATTTCTGAACGGAATCATAATATTTGTGATTTGGTAACTATTGCATGCTTTGTGATAGTCACATTTCAAGTTTTGTGCTCTTCTTGTTTGGTGTTGATAATTTGTGATAGTGACACTTTACAGCTAAGATCTTTTCTTACTTTGATTAATTACAACTTACGATACCGAGAAAAATTCAACTTAGATTATCGCAGTCACTGAAATATGTGAAGAACTAACTCACGTGATAGCCGCACTGATGATCAGAGAGAAACAGAATAAAAAAGTGGTGTTACTTCTATGTCGGAATTGCTTTCTTCAGTGAGTAACAATGAAGTCGTTAGACTTAGAATACAACGAGGGCACAATACATAACTTCAGTGAGCTTGACATAATGAAATTCAGCGATTCCGCAGACGCAGTGCTGTTATCTGAAAACGAGCTGTGATCTGGCATAATCGGTATTGTGCCGGCACAACAGAGAAATTACAATAATTTGTGAATATTGTAAGGCGTTAAAATATAGTACAGTGATAAATCTACTATATAATGTTGTGCCTAAGGCAAAGTAAAATTGCCACAGTTGGGCCCTTCATCAAATCCTTTAGGCTCTTCAGTTGCTGATATTAGAAATGATTCCAAGCACTTATTGACCAACATTCAGAACTATAACAGATGCCTTCAGATGACATCGATTAGCCTACTTACATATACTGGGTTTGTCAGACAGTAACAGAACTGAGTTTCTTCCGCCGCGACAGTCTTCGGAGCGTACGCCCACCGACTAGATTCGGTAAAGGGCATTCCTAGCTAAAGAACAAGGGCCGGTAAGAGGTCGCTAATGAAGATCGAAAGAATTAGCAAATTCAAAGTGAAAACAATGCTCATTGTCTTTTTTGACATCAAAGGCATCGTCCACCATGAATTTGTTCCTCCTGGACACACCAGTCAAGTTTTACGTGGAAGTCATCAAGAGACGCAAACGAAGTGTAAGTCGGCTCCGATAAGACATCACAGGCGATTGAAAGTTGCACCACGCCAACGCCCGAATCACAAGGCTGGCATCCCAACGCTTCCGCAGCCGCCCTACAGAACAGATGTGACCCCCCGAAAAAAATACCGCTGAAGGCAAGCATTTTGAGACGACAGAGGGGATCCAAGAAGCATGCACCTCGGCTCTCAAGGCTATCCCGGACAATGCCATGATGTCTTCAATAGTTGGAAATCGCGTTGGCAGCGATTTAAGAATTTAAAGAATTTAAGGTATTGTAACGATTGGTTCAATAATTTTGTTTTAAACCGACTCACTCTTAGTACTTTCCGGACAAACCTTGATACTTCCATACGCAAAAAATATTTTGTTTTAATCCTCAAAAGTTAGTAAAGTCAATTTCGACAATTGCTTTCAATGCGCGTTGCGATTCACTTTTAATGTCTTCAATTGACACAAGGATGGTTTCCTTTGAAGCGTTCTTTCGATTTACTGAATAGAAGTCCCACGGAACCCTGCCTTGAGACGGCAGGCTATTAGTTGAAAATTTGGCAAAAAATTCATGAAGATTCAATGCTGTATGTGACGATACATTATTGTGGTGCAAAAACCAGGAGTGCGTTAAACAACCTTTCTTTCTGTATTTTCACTGTGTTCCCACCAACTCCGTACAAAAACGCAAAAAAAAACTTTTTTTGGCCTTTTCAGCCACAACGCTTACGTCAATGTGCCCACCTCTCACGAAATGTCACCGCTTTCGAGTGCAATCTAGCGTATGCAACATCCTAACAGTAAGTGCTTTGTTAATTTTCGACACGCACTGGCCTTCCCGCAACTCGTGTAGACACTTACAAACACAAAGCGACGTAAAATTTTAAAAATTTTCGGAAGAATTAGACACTGCGATGCTGAAAAATTTTCCAAAAACTAGTCTAAGGTTCACGCGACGCTAACAGCCGCAGCCAAAGAGAATACGAAAACACATGAATGCTCAGTAGAGTGTTTGGTAGTTGCTTGATTGTGCAAGAAATTCGATGAACGCAAAGATAGAGAAGTATAGGAATGGAGTGGGGAAAGGTATGTTAGTTTGAATTCAGCCTTAGATAAAGTATATAGACTGATTTTTCATGAGACAACGACTAATCCCAATTGTCCGTTGTAATACCAAGAACTCCCAGGTATGGATCAAAAGAGCATATCGACAAAACACGTAGAGCCTGTCACAAGTACGAAGTATGACAATTAAGTAATGAGACTGATTCCATAAAAACCGTATATTTGAAAATTATTATACAACTCTGCCATCGCCTTCAAAGTAGTCCCCTTGAGCAGCTGTGCAGCGATTCTAGCGTATTTTCCATGCTTCGTAACATTTCTGGAACGCTTCCCCGGATGTCACGCCCGCCTGGATGTCCGTAATTGACTCAAAATGGGATCCTTTGACCACCGATTTTGTTTTAGGAAACAAAAAAAGTCACAGGGTGACATGTCGGGTGAACAAGGCGGCTGTTGCAACACGGCGATCCCTTTAGAGGCCAAATACTGGGGCACGCTGAGGGCGGTGTGGCACGGCGCGTTGTCGTGGTGAAGGATCCAGTTACGAGCGATGTCTGGGCGCAGCCTGTTTACTCGTTTTGGCAATCTTTCGAGTACTTGGCAATAGTGGACTTGATTCACAGTTTTCCCCGGTGAAACAAATTCTTTGTGGACGATTCCACGGCTATCAAAAAAGGCAATATTCATCGTTTTCACCTTCGACTTGCTCATGCGAGCTTTTTTCGTCCTTGGCCTAAGGGTGGAAGTTGTGAGCTGCTGGAGCCATATGTAAAATACTCGTTTCTGGTCACTCTGAAGTCAGTGACGCTTAGAAACTTAGACTTAGACTTTCCTCAGTTGCGTGGACTTCTACACATGGCTCTTAATAGTTAGACAACTCCACTACTATAAATCTGGTGTGAAGTTTACCGGCTATTAAGTCACATATACCAACGCTGACTATGTTACTGTTTTCGAGTCTAACTTAAAAGATGGATCAAAAATCGTCAACAAAATTTAAATTTGGGTAAAGAAGCTCATCTCAAATTTGGACTACCCTTGTGCTTTTGTTTCTAATTAATTAACGAAAATATTCGCATTGCTCTAACCATGAAGCCTTTAGCTTCTACTTCAATTGTCTCGTTTCTTATGCTGCTTCATATTTGGCACTTGCCTTCCCAAAGCCACCTGCTGCGATGCAATTTCACAGCTTAGTCAGCGGCCATTTCTTTAGTGAATGTAAATGACAGCGCTTTAATGAGGTCTTTCCAAAATGCACCCTTATATCTGCTATAGTTTTCACAGTGCAGTTTTAACGTTCTCAATCCCCAGACAAATATCGTTTGTTGTGTCCAATCGTGTGCTCTTCACGTCAAGTTAAAGCGTCGCTGTCTACCTCTATTTCATCAATTCATTTTCGAATAATTTCCTGCTGCAAATTGTTAGCACACATTAAAAGTGATTGATGAGGAGAGTATGCTGTACATGCGTGTGTGTATGTGATGTGCCTGTGATGCAGCACGCGAATATCAAATAATGTTATCTCCGCTCGCCCACTTTGGTGCTCCGCCACTTTCGGCCAATTCGTGGACTCGATTTGGGCTAAGCAATCAAAGTCATCCATCATCCTGGAGCGAAGCATTTTTTAATTTTAGTTAAAATATTGCGTATTCTTACGCAGTAGTCACTCATTTGGGTCACATTTCGTGTTTGTTAACACCAGCATTCAGAGATTCTTCTTTATCAATAAGAGATACGAGCAGTTCGATATTCAATATATGAATGTTTTTATCCAACTTTGAGAGGTTATTTTTCGTAAGTTACGAGGTAGGAGCCCGCGGTGGAGCATAAGTGGATCTCACTTAGTCAAGTAAAACACTGATCCTTTATGATGTATAATATATATAATAAAGTACTTCTAAATATGGAATCTCAAATATTGTTTAATTCTCGTTTCCCTCATTTGCCTTTCTTATTTATAGGATCGACACAGGATTTCTGCTTAAAACTATTATCAAACTGTGTAATCTGAAAATCTGAAAAACTGCTTGTTGGTCTTATTAGAATTTGTCTCGGCTAACAACTAACAGCCTTCAAGAAACTTAAGAAATTTCATAAAATAGATTAAGGAATATATGTGAGATCCAAAAACATTTATTGAAGCATTTGAAGAATTGTTGTCGATAATCTGTAAACAAACTTACTTATAACCAATAACTATTCACTTTCCTGGATCAAAAAGCCGTTTCAAGTCTCACCTTGAAGCTCTAGCTGGGAATCTGTTATTACAAATCATATCAAAATATCAGAAGCTACCACCCTGACAAGTAGCTAAAAATTTCGAAATTTCTGATATGCCTGAGAAAAGTATTGGGATCCAATTTTATAAATCGGGCTCATAGAATCGCAATCTCGGAGATTTTGTGAAAAAGCTGATCACTGTGCAATGAGATTCTATAGATATAAGAATATATAAAGGTAACTAGCAGGTAGTTAACCTGTAAATATTAGGAAAGTAACATGTAAATAACAGATAAACCTTAGGTTTTTAGATCTCTACACTGAAGTTATTACACCTTATGTCTTCAACAAAAATTCTTCGCTTCTAATTTTGGGCGTTTTTGTTGTAGTGGAACACGTTTTTCATCAGCACAACGGAATTCGTGTATTTAACGGTACTTTCTGCCTCATTTCATTTCTACATTGTGCATCACTGTGGTGGCGAAGCGGGTTTGTTTCATAGCGTCGGTGGCCATTCCTGTTATTACTGTTGTTTTTATTGGTGGTAGTGACGTCATTTGAACTCTCCTGTCATACAGTTCGCTTGTTAAATAATTTACTAATGATTGTTCGTATGTATTTGTGGGTCAGTGAGGCTGTTGCGAGCACATCAAAGCATCGTGAAATTTCGTAAACTTGAGTGAACACTGAAATCACAAAGCAGACGCATTCCATATTCCTAACTAAGCCTAAGCATCAAAGCGAATCACTGGGAGAGCACACAAAATTTTCAACGAATAGCCTACTGCATTTATTTGCATGTAGATGTGTGTGAGTGAGGCTGATGGGTTTGGCATTCCTTTGGGTTGATCCAGACGCATTGTTTGGTGTCCTATTTTAGCCTTTGTTTGAGCATTCATATGTATCATACGGTGTTCGAATGTTGTTGATGCCTTTCAACCGTAATATTCGTAATAACCGTTGATATTCTAGAGGTACCTCTCTGAGTGCTGCAAGAGGATTGTGCAGCCTTTGTCGTTCTTCTTAATGAACAGCACATGGCTTGGTCAATCAGCTCGTTCAAACCATTCAAGTCCCACGAGCCGAATGGCATCACACCAGCGCAGCTGAAACTGTCTGCTAAGGTATCATGCAAACGACAATAATCCATATATTCGAACGGCCAAGGACGTTAGACCCATAGTGTTTCTTATTGAAAACTTTAGAAAGGTTGACAGACTATCAGAGAGGCATTCGCTGTTGGGAACTTTACAGATATTAAATAAGCTTTTAATAACATCTTACCGGAGGCAGTTTTCACAGCTGTGGACAGTTTTGGAGTTGAATTGTACCTCAAACACCTTATTTTCAGTCTTCTGTGCGATAGGGTGATCGTAACGGAATGGTGTAGTTCTCGGTCATATGTGATTCGGGGCTACCCTCAAGGTGAAGATCTTTCTCCTTTTCTATGGATCATGGTCGTTAACGACCTGCCGAAAAAACTTGAGCATCTTGCACCTTTGCACTTATGGGCAAAGGAGATCTCTTGAGTATCGTGTACGTAAGAGTATATCAGCGTCGTAACATATTTGACGCCCAGAAGTGGCCTCGCCATAAATCGTAATAAAGCTGAGATGGTTTTAATTAGTAGGAGATACAAGATCCCGTACTGTCCCGTCACTGGCGCGGATGTGAAGCACCCTTCTGGAACCTTATAAACTTAAGTATTTAGAACTCGTCCTAGATAGATAGCCTAGTATCGAATAGTAGTTCTCTGGCTCTACGACAACATAGTCAAAGCAATTATGTTCTCTAAACTCTTTATGTGGAGAAGTGCTCTAACAAAAACCACACTTGCAGGGAAGTTGGAGAGCGTCAAAGGTCAGGGATCATCAGCCTGAGTGGCGCTCTAAAGTCTACTCCAACCATGCCATGCCATTTTGTATAAATTGTCGATAGATATCGCCAGAAAGTTAATTTTTTTTTTTCAATGTCTTTTTATTTATTGAATCTGCTTTTTGTTTGAAAGCCTAACAATAAGTAATAAAATCTTAAACCTATTTAAGGGACTAGACACGCTCAAGCAAATGATTGAGCTGTTTTGGTGATACATTGCTCCTCAGTACGCGGGCATATCTCTTCTTTTAAGGCGTGTTTGATTGCAAGAATGTACCATAGCATTAGCCAAACGGTTTGGGTGATCACGGAGTTAATGACCGCGAAAGTTGCTGTCATACTCAAGGAATCTGAGTTTCAAATAAACACATGTCTTAGCATTCCGAAATCTTCACACGCTTTAACTTTATACCATAGCTCTTGGATCATTGAGTTGTCGAACCTCCACCACCTGCACCAACCGTGCATTTAAGGCTGGTTAAGGAAGGCGTCATCAAAATGGCTGCGAGTCACATTTTAATAAGACTGGTATGGGTGCCAGGCCACAGCGGAAACGCAGGCAAATGTAAGGCTGATAAGCTGGCAAGGAGAAGTGTTCTAGCCTCGCTATCAGTGGTTGGAGTTGGAAGTCGCCTTCCCCTCCTCGTGTGTTTTACTACTAGATAGATATGCTCTGCGGAAACTTGCCCTACGCTGGGCTACCATCGGTTCATGCGCTGTCGCAAAATCATCTTGGCTTAAGATTGATGGTAAGTGGTCTAGTAAGTCCATTAGGCCATTATCCTATCGGTGTCTATGCTGAAAGTTGAAAATCTTACCTGAAGCAAGCTGTAGAAGTATATGGAACAAGATGGGAAGGGATCATATCACAACTTCTTCTTCATTGCCCGCGTTTGTTAGATCACAATTTAAACACTAGGGAGCACACACGTTCAGATGACCCCCGAACTAGTAAAAGTAAAAATAAATGCCTGAGCAAACTTTTAATTAGCCACATCGCGCTTCACTGATTTATAAGTTCAAATTACTGGAGTTCTATTTGTATGGAATCACAAAGGACTGCATATAGCAGTCCAAGTGCGTTTTTTGGATCAGCCATCTAACCTAACTTAACCTGGTGTTGTCTTCTGAGAATTTTTGGTATATTATTTCAATTCGATAACTAAGTCAATGTAAGGAATCTTCGAACCGGTTCAATAGCAGTTTATTAAGTCTACATTTGAGTTTTAATTGGTCAGGGAAATGGTACAAATAAAGGAAATGAAAATCTATGAAAAAATGGCCTGTAGGTTACTCTACTCAGTTTTTATGGTAATTTTCTTTAAATTGGCACTCGTCTTTGTTAAATTTTCATTCATTTATTTCAGAAACCTAGTCCAGTAGGGCGCTTTTTATCAAAATAAAAGTATCAATATAAAAATGAAGAATTCACTCAAAATTTCATTTAAAAATTTAATATATTTATTGAAAATTCCCAGAGTTTTCTTTATTTAAATTAAAGTATTCTTGACTTTGAAATATTTACCTCAAAAATAATTTATTATCTTGTATCCTTCAGCAATAAATCGTAAATATCATATTTTAACTTCAAACATATCTCAATCAACTCTTATGCTTTTCTTTTAGTCCCAAAAGCCATAAAGGTTTCCCTTCCAGCAAATCTCGTTATTCGCCAGCTTCTTTTTTTTAACGCAAAAGAAAAGGCTTCAAACACGTAGATTATTGAAAAGGGCTCACAAAGGAGCTTTGAATAGCCAAAATAAAGGTAAGAAAAATTATAACAAAATAACGAAATAATTATTCGATAACAAAGACAAATCATAACTCCCTATCTACCCTTAACAGTTAAGCTGTAGCAGAACAAAGCCAATTAAGCTAACGCCTCCCAACTCTTCAGAATAATGCCATAATGCGGCCTGCCACTACCATGCATCCCCTTACAACTTTTGCCCTGCCATATCTGTGTATGCTTGAGGAATTTCGGTATTACCAATAAATCCCCTAAAGTAATATCAATTAATTCAGGTGAATTCGGTAGACTGCTGGACTATCGGTGGAGAGAATATAGGCAGCCGCTCGTTTATACATTTCGTGGGCTTGTGTATGTGTTCTTGTAGAATTGTTTCCATCTGTTATGTTGTAGGCTTTGGCACAAATGGGTGAACATTGTAATTACATAATCAATGTATATAGAAGTTAATGTGTTGTTGTGGTCGATACTCAGATTCGCTGAATCATTAATAAAATATAAATCAATAGAGCAATACTTGCGGAATTATTACATTTTGATTACAATTCTAAACATTTTTTAGGACAAATATCAATTTGAAAGCGATTAAAAAGAGGGAGGAAGAGGCGGAATCTAAAACTTACCGATCCAAACGAGTTCATATGCACTAAATGGAAGAAGGAGTACAGACTTGACCTTAATATTGCTTTCGATGGCGTTAAAATACCGACTCTCAATAACCCTAAGATTTTAGATGTGACATTCGACAGCCTGGGCTCCACCACTCCTCACATGACCGCGAGTATTGTTAAAATAAAATGCTCAAGTTGTTAGCCGGCAGCACATGAGGAAAAGACAAAGAAACGTTATTCTCAATGTAAAAGGTAATCAGTCGGCTGGTCCTTAACTACGCCACACCGATATGATTGCCTGGATGCAGTGAAACGAAGCTACAGACATGACAGAATACTGTATTCTGGACTACAACGGGATGCCTCTTGATGTCTTCCATCGAACATCTGCACAGTGAGGTCCGCATGCTCCCAGTTAAGGAGCATAACGAATTTCGCTCCAAGCAGTTTCTGCTGGAGTGCTTTCGTGGAAATTATCCCTGCTGTCACCTGCTTGAAGCGACAATACCAGACCAGAACCAGACTTCGGACGCAACTAACTCCAGGCATGCTCTGACCACCATTCACAGTGGAGCCATAAAGACCTTCATCGACTCGCTCTTGGTGAATGGCGTACTTGGAATGAAACCAGCATCCATTGCAACCGACGAGCTCGAGATATAGAGAATAATGATCTGACATCCTTTCGCAGCTTCGTTCTCAATACTGTAGTAAGTTAAGCTCCAGAATCGACTACGACACATCAAATATATGTTTCAACGTGCAACAAGTCTTCGCATGACATTTAAAAACAATATAATTAACAAACTAATGAACTGACAGCTGTCAAATGTGTACACGCGTCTTTTGAAGGTCCATCTACGCGTCGGTGGCTTTTCAATTGACCTGTTACTATTACTTACTAATTTTATTTTCAGCTTTTTTGGGAATTAGTGAGAGAAGAGCTAACAGTGGGTTTTTAAAAAACCAAACATAAAAAGTGTTGCCTACAGTTAGGCGCGGAAGTAAAAGTAAACCCTTAAAAATCGAACTATAAAATCAAATAACGCAAATAATAACCAAACAAGGAATGTAAAAAATATCAATAAAAATTTCTTTGTCAACATGTATGCGAAGAAGTAAGAATAAGGGAAAACAACAATAAAATTACTAAGAAATGGAATGAAAAGCTCTGCGAAAGCGTGTTAAAGTGGAAAATGTTAAATGCTCTCTACTGGCTGCTGACTGTCATGCATGCAAATAGAGACTCATAAAAGCAGATGAAATTCACTTACAATTTATTGCTTGCAACAAACTTATACTAGACTTGCCGCAAGCACGTGCAACACAATATTGGCATTATTGGCAGCAAGCAGCAACAGCCAAGTCCTCACTCACCTGCACCTTCTACATGAATTTGTTGGTATACCATTGCTTGAACTGTCACTTTAGTTGTTGTTGTTATTATTGAGGGTTCTTTAACTTCTGCTGTATTGTATATATACATATACATATGTGTGTCTAGAAGTTTATTGAGTTTGACGTTGCCTGCTGTGGCAGCTCTTGTAAAAACCTCTCTTTATACGCTTGTTTCCAGTGTTGCTGTTCCTCTACTTGCAGTTATTATTCTAGGGTCGCCTGCTAACGTAAATTTGAAAATGCGAAATTGACATAAATTGCTTGTTGGCGTTAACGGTAAACAAGCGCTTTTAGAAATTCTCCAGAAAAGTAGTGAATGCAATGAGAGTGACGATGTTGCACGATCGCTCAGTTGTGTGCGATTACTTTACGTGGCAAGGATGGCGAGCAATTTACCGCAACTGTGCTGTTTATGCAGAAACTAGCGGTTTTATTTTGCTTGTTGAATTGTTAAAGGTGTAATCCTTTAATCTTACTAATCATTCCAAAAACCCAAAAGTTTAAGGTCGTTCATATTTGTTCTGGTAATTGTGTACATAAAATTTTGAGCGTTTTGCAAATGCTACTCGAAAATAGATTTCTCATTCTTTGTCCAGAGAAAAGCAGAAATTTCGGAAATGAATCCAAATTTTAGATATCTTATAAGCAATAATTCAATACTTATTTTTAAGATCTGTTCGAAAATGACCTTGAACCTTTAGAATAATTTAATATTGTATAAAAGAAGGAGCACATCAAATAAGTATCCATTGTTATTAGAGCGGAATGAAACATTCCCCAAATTCAAGGGATGCTTATGAGTTAAGAGAGAACTCGGCCAAAAAAAAATATTTAACCTGACCAGTACTTAAAGTCGGCATCGTGGGCACGGAATATCATACTTAGCCTCCATCAGACCATTTACTTAAAAATTGAATTTACTATATAAAACAGACTTCTCCTTTTAACTTATTGGATTTTTATACCCTGAACAGGGTATATTAATCTTGCCACGAAGTCATAGATGGAAAAGTCAGAGACCCTATAAAATATTTTTCTAACTGTAAGCGTGATGAGCTGAGCCGATTTTGAACTAAACAACCGACTGTTTGTCTGTCTATCTGTCTCTATGCTGAATACAAATTCGTTTTCTCATACAAACGCAAACCTTTTAGTTGGAAAAAGAGAGCTACGACAGAGACAGCGAAGGACGTATCGAAAACAACGCAAATTCGAGAAATATATATACCCTTTAAATCGAAATTTTTTGGAGATTGCTCCACTAAGTTCTTTGGAACATTCAAAGAATTAGGAAAACACCAGAAGCAGTTGATTACTTAATCTAAAATGCAATATCGATTTTTGATTTTTTTGGAATGTAAGCACCATATGCACTTAGGTATATAAGCACTGGCACTGCATACTAATTACGCTTATTACTCTGAAAGGAGGGTAAATGATATGGGCTTTCCAGAGTTTTACTCCATTTTTATAAATTACACATTTATGTGCATGGAAATGACTTTTTAGCAACTCTGTCTGCCAGCGAAAATGCCAACAGCGAGTGAGTCACAGATTGCTGATAAAAGTTTTGCTTTGGCTTTATTATGTTTTATTTTCTTTTTAATTTACAAATTTTTGATTCGTGTTTTGCTCATTTGCGTTTTTTAAACTAAAATCTAAACCTTGGTATTCGATCACGAAATTTTCTCACACATAACCATACACAAAAACAAAAGCACATATTGCTGCATTTTCAATCGTTAAATTCATTTATGTATAGTATAAAAATCGGCAGGTAGTAGCATGAGGTTTTCTCATGTGTGTGAGCATAAGAGTGCCCGCATGTAATTTTTTATGTGCGTTTAAAAATTATATTATTTATATTTTTATGTGCGCCAAAGCTAATTCACCTCTACACAACTGGCTTATGACTATAAATCTGTGACGAGAAGAATGTACTGAGGCTTGAATAAGCAAACACGCTCTTTTTAACGTAAACTACAGGTATTGTCACGTATATACCTAGTAGGAAAGTGAAATTCCATTACTAAACTCGCTAGTATGGTAGCTGGCGCACTTCTTAAACTTCATTCTGCTTGAAGGTAGCAAACAACTATTTTACTACATTTTGTTATTAATCGTCAAATGATATATTTTTGAGCTTAGTACCTCCATAAATATACAAAATGTTTGCAGAGAGTTCCATTTAAGTATAGACACATTAAATTCGCTAGATATTTTTATAGAAAAACAAATTAGGAAGATAAATAGCGTAAAAAAATTTAAATATATTTGAGTAGTTGCTTTACCTACAATGCATGTATGTAGTTTAATAAAGATATTACACAACAGAAACATTAAAACAATAAAAGCGCTAACTTCGGTTGCACTGCAGATATAAAACCCTTCAAAAAAAGGTTCCGAACAGATAAGTCATCTGAAAAACAACAAAGGCGGCCGGGGACGATGGATTTCCAGCTGAGCTATTCGAACCGTCCGATACTAAACGATGTTTCAGACAAGCCGACTTCCTATCGCGCGACTTCTTCATTGGCTTTGACGACCGCGCCGTGATTTCTGCTTGGACAAAGAAGGGCAGCAAATGGGTCTGGTAGTGAAGAGTAGTCGCATTCGCGGCGAGGCTCCCACGTTACTGCGGTTTCGTCTATCTTGGAACCAGAACTAACACTAACAACAACGTCAGCCTAGAAATCCAACGCAGAATATCTCTTGCCAATAGGTGCTACTTCGGAGTAGGCAATTGAAAGTTAAAGTTTTCTTTCGACGAACAAAGATCAATTCTAAAAATCAGTTATCATTTGTTGAGTCGAGAGAATGGCTTTTCGGAAAATTTATGGTCCTTTGGCCGTTGGCCACGGCGAATATCGCATTCGATGAAGGATGAGCTTTATGAGTTATGTGGTTATTATCATAGCTCAAAAAATTAAGAAACATTGGCTGCATTGGATAGGTCATGTCCTCCGAATGAATAGAAACACTTAATGTGTGTTCTTTTATATTCCTTTACAAAAACCTTAGCTGGAAAAATCTAAAAACAACACTCATTCATTCAACTACTCAAAACCTAAAAACCGTACATGATAAATCATAATTCAGTAAATTAAAATGAATTTATATTTACATACGAGCATTAATTACCAGTTTGTTTATTTTCTCGTTTAACCAACTAACCACATATGAACAGAGCTAAATTTACATATGGAAACTTCTACAGCCGTCGACAGAGTCCAGTATCCAAAAATCTTTATTAAAATAAAAGCAGAATTTGCAGTATTCATTACTACCACAATATTGTGTACTTTACTATGTCACTGGAATTCAAATATAATTTGAGTACATTTTCATTCGCCTATTTATATGTGTATACTAGGGTGTACGTTATTTCAAAAAAAAATTTCAATTATGCCTAAAGTTTCTGTTTTTTTCTGGATTTAACGTAAACTAGCACTTTAGTTTAAATATAAGCTGCGTCTATATAATTTACTCTTCCTATATATTTTACAAGGGTTTTTTTAAACTTTTTCTATACATTTTTGGATAAATGATATTATGGTACCAAATTTTCTGCTCTACAAAAAGGTCCGAATGACTTTTTTCTTAAACATATTGCTTTAAAAGTTATATGCAGTTCAAGATATGTGTCATATGTATTGTAATTGTATGACACAAGTGCCTTATACATTATATGTTGCTCATACGACATGGTCTACTGTATAAATACAGTACATTTAATATACAACTTTATCAGCGTATTACTTTTAGAAGAGTGAATTTATGACAAATTGTTGTTATCAATAATTATATTTATTATTATAAAACTAAATTATTTTTTCAAGCGTAAAAAGAAAATAATTTTTCAAAATTGTAGTTTGACTTGTTTAATGCAAAATTAAGAAAAATCTCTTTTTATACTGCATTTTAAGAGCCGACTTGTACATAGAGAATTAAATAGAATTTCGGTTCCATTTAGATTTAAGATAAAGCGCATATAACGTTGAATTCTTTTTGAGGGTAAAAGCTGCAACTTCAGGCGGCGTTTGCAAAAAAATATTCATTTTGAAAATAATGGATATCCTAACATATTCATATGTGTTTTTAAATATGCATTTGTAGTGCACACAGTTCAAAATCTGCATGAAAATACAAGTGAAATCTTACATAAGCAAATATTGACACAAAAACATAAGCATATTTACACTCATACAAATACACATAAGTAAATACATATGTAAATTCATAGATACACCTATGTAAAGCACTCTAGACTTTTATTGCACTCAAGCGAGTGGTTAGTTTCCACCATTCTCGTCTCGGACAACTCTTTAGTTTTTTTATTACATTTCGATGTGTGTGAGTGTGTGGGCTACTAGGAGCAAGTGTTGCTATATTTACCACCTTATGACAAAAAATTGTTCAAATCCAACCACCTAAGTACCTTACCTAAGTACTTATAATGAATTTAGTATTTCTAACAAATGTTATGCGAAACATATATGAAGGTCAGTGTATAAGTTATATGTGGTGTATTGCTTACATTCCGATCCTTTCGTTGACGTTTTACATCGTAAAGTATTTCCCTGGCTTTGATTCCAGCAAGTTGCAAGAGTTGAAATGTTCGGTTGCACACGAACTCAGCCTTTTCTTAGCAAATGGTCCTTTGTGTATATTTATACAGACGTTTGCTCAGACAGACACTATTATGCCGCCGGGTGTATTTGCCAGTTTGTGAATGTATGTGTGTTGGCGTGTTGGGGTTTTTGTATACCCATAAATAAACTACATAAATATGTACCTCTCTCCGATATTGCTTGCTGTTAGCTATTTTCTCTTCTTCAAATAATTTTCATATTTTTTTGTTGGACTTCATGCTCCCCAATACAAATGCACTCAGATACTCGTACATATTGATATATAAACAATTATATATGTACGCTGTTTTTATTCGTTTGTTTTTAAAGCATTAATGTTTACATTTCAAATTCAAACTTTACAAATATGTGCATACGAAATTTGCTGCTGCTGAAGTCTAAGAGAATTTAAACATTCCTATTTCTTATGAAGGTGTAATCATTTTTGTTTTTGTTGTTCTCACATTATAAGTTTAATTGCTTTTTGTTTCTATTCACATCTTAATATCATAGTAATCACAGAGCTTAATGAAATTATGTAGGGAACACTTCTCCAGCCCGTGGAATGGCAGTGAAAGCATAACACCAGGAGGTGGTCAACCCGAACGAAAGCATACCCGACGATTGGAACTTAAGTGTGCTCTACCCGTCTATAGAAAAAGAGAACTCACAATCTACGTTAACCCCACGGTAAGCTCTCTCAAAATTGCTTATAAGGCTATATCGAGCATATTGTGTGAAAGATTAAAGCCCACCGTCAACAAACTGTTTGGTCCAGACGAAGTATCTTCTGTCTTCAAAACAGTCGTCGCACTCGCGAATAGGCTCACAAAGAAGATGTTGTAGATAATTTCGGCTATGTTGGAGGTAGCATTAACGGCAACAACATCAGCCTTGAAATCCAACGAAAATATCTCTTGCCAACAGGTGCTACTTTAGACTGAGTAGGCATTTGTGAAAAAAAGTCCTCTCTCCACGAACAAAGACCAAACTCTACAAGTCCCTCATCATTCCTGTTCTTCTGTAAGGTGCAGAGGCTTAGACAATGACATCATCTGTTGAGCCTGTCGAAGAGGTTGACATAGTTCAGCGAATTAAGAGACAGCGACTGCGCTGGCTAGGTCATGTCATCCGAATGGACGAAAACACTTCAGCTCTGAAAGTATTTGACGCAGTACCCGCCGGGGGAAGCAGAGGAAAAGGAAGATCTCCACTCCATTGAAGAGACCACGTAGAAAAGCACCTAGCTACACTAGGAATCTCCAAATGCCGCCAAACAGCGAAAAAGAAGAACGATACCCTATATATGTGTATACTAGGGTGATTCAAAAAAAAATTTTTTTTTTTTTTCAATTGGTACTCGCAACAATAGGTTCCTAGACACCTCTAAGAAAGCCTCTCCAAATATGAGATTTTAATTGTAACGGGAAGGTCCTCCGCCTAACGGTTTTCTATTTTTTCTTATTATCAGATAGAAAAATTTATATCTCACTTCTAACTACTTGAAAAAATATCATGTTAATTAGGTTTTGTAGGAAATTGATTGCTCTAAAATATGGTCTCGTATGATTTTTTCGTAAACCCAACCGTTTAAAAGATATTAACGGTTGAAATTTGACTATTTTTGGAAAAATTCTTTATTTCTTATTAATTTTATAACTCAATGAAAAAAAATTATTATGAATGATGAAACTCATAGTTTTGTAGGAAATTTACTGCTCTATAAAAATGGTCTACGGTAATTTTTCGATAAAGTTAAGCGTTTACGAGATATTCAACGTCAAAAATCAGTGCATATTAGGGTGGATCAAAAAATAATAATTTTTTTTTTCGTTTGGTACTCTGAAAAATAGGTTCCTAAGCACCTCTAAGTTAGCCTCTCCAAAAACCTATTCGTAATAATTTTTTTTCATTGAGTTATAAAATTATTAAGAAATAAAAAATTTTCCCAAAAATCATCAAATTTTAACTGTTAATATCTTTTAAACGGTTGGGTTCACGAAAAAATCAAACGAGACCATATTTTAGAGCATTCAATTTCCTACAAAACCTAATTAACAAGACATTTTTTCAAGTAGTTGGAAGCGCGATATAAATTTTTCTATCTGATAATAAGAAAAAATAGAAAACCGTTAGGCGGAGGACCTTCCCGTTACAATTAAAATCTCATATTTGGAGAGGCTTTCTTAGAGGTGTCCAGGAACCCATTTTTGCGAGTACCAATTGAAAAAAAAATAAAGTTTTTTTTTTGAATCACCCTAGTGTATACTCGGCTATTAACGTGTAAGCGGTCAATAAAGAAGAAGAAGAAGATGCTTTGAGTCTAAAGCAAATGGCGGTCATGTTAAATATTCCACAACCAACAATTTTAGACCATTTCAAATATATGGGAAAGATCCAAAACTGTGCCAAATGGGTGTCAAAGGAGTTGAATGAAAGACGAATTGAAAACTAAAAAAACACTTGTGAAATTTTGCTTCAAACACACAAAAGCAAATCATCGAATTGTCACTAGCAATGAGAAATTCATTTTAAGAATACTAAACGTAGCAAGTCATGTGTTAAGCCAGGACTGCAAAAGCAGATCGGTTTGGTAATAAGGAAATGCTCTGTGTTTGGTGGTATATTTCATTTTTCCAAAGAAGAACCTGCATTTCAAGCCGGTACACCTGGTAGTGATCAAATTTTAATTAAAGATATTTGTATACCCTTTTATGCCATAAAAAACTCAACTGTGAAGGCTGTTATAGCTTTGCTGTTTCTTTTTTTAATCTTGAATAATTTAAATTTTTGTTTTAAATGTGAATTTTGTATGCAATTTAATAAAAACTAACTGAGCTAAATGCACTTCCGCACTTGCATACATAGAACATAGACTATTCCTTGAAATTTACGTAGCCTTGCAATGGACATTTGTCATTAGTTTTTAATTAAAAAGCTTCCGAAAAAAAACAAAATCATTTGCAGAAATTATTACCAAACAAATAAATTGTATAAAGCGTGTCTACTTAAAATGGATATAATAATTACATGTAATCATAATTACATATATACATTGGAAGTATATATTTTTACATAGAATTGATTTTTTGGTAAGCTCCGGTTTTTATCTGAAGTTTTAACTGCAGATTTACTATTAGGTAGTTTATAGTCCTTCTAATGCCTGTAAACATCAAACGGGTCAATTTTTATAGACTTGCTACCTGCCGCTTCAGAATATAATAGTTTTGTCGACCTAACCATACCATATCCATACCTTTGTATGTACCAGCTAAAACTAATCGAGTTAGATGTTGAAATCCGAGTGACTGACTGTTCGTCCGTCTGTTCGCGCCATCTGTAACTTGAGTAAACATTAAAATATTTTGCAGAAATTGAAAAATATGTTCCTTAACGTAATAAGACAAATTGTAAAGTGCAATAACCAAGTCGTAAATTAAGATATAGATGCAACATATATACCCGAAGCTCTAAGTCACTTGCTTTCTTAAACGCACTTTAACGAACTTTTTTTACTTTACCATATTTTCGGTTCTAATTCTTCTGGACAATTGACATATTGTGATGGATTGATATCAAAGTTATATCAAAGAGTTCATACTCACGAAAGAGAGCAGAAAACACATTTAATTGTATGGTAAAAATACGAATTTTGTACCTTCTTGAACGTGATCCCGAAGTATAGATTTCAAGTCCACATTAGTTGATCCATTTCGAGATTCCCTAGTTTTTAAAGAAAAAATGCAGTAGCTTCAAATTTAATTAAGAATGTTTATTATCACTCGAAAGAACATTCCTTGGTAATAATTTTTTGAAGATTATCTCTTTGAAATGTTGGCCGCGGCTACGTCTCAGGCGCTCCATCCATACAGCCCAATTTTCGATAACTCGTTCGAGCATTTCGACTAGTAACACTGTGAATAACAGGGTCCGATTCGAAGCGGGATTGTCGCATAGACTTTAGACTTTATATATCCTCACAGGAAAACGGTGTGATATCACACGATCACACGGAAATTATTTTCCCAACGAAGTGTCCTCTCAATAAGTCCGTTGACTGATGCGATGTGTGGGCCTTCTTGTTGAAACTATCGCCGAGATCACGAACTTCAATTTCAGCCATTCAATAGCCGATTATCATGGCGCGATAACTGTCCCCATTGACGGTAACGTTCTCACCGGCATGATTTTTGAAGAAAAGGAGACCGATGATTCCACCGGTCTACAAACCTCTTTAGATTGCTTTTTGCCCCAAATGTGGCTATTTTGGATTGAGCCAGAAATAGGCCTCATCGTTGAACAACATTTCGCTCGAAAATGTCGGATCTTTTTGGAACTTTTCAAGAGCCCATAGAACGAAGGTCGAGCGACTTCTGTTCTTACGCAAGCTGTGTTTTTTACGCCTTCAATTTAAGATTTAAGTTAAATGCTGCAAAACTTTCCATATTTTAGTTCGAGTTGCTGCGAACGGTGCCAATGCGACTCTCCAGAATAAGGAGTGGCTTCACGTATAACAAAAATAGACCACACAGGCGCAGTCACAGGCGCTCGCCCAAAATTTTCTTCAATAAATTTATTGTTTCATTGACTGTCGGACATCTCCGTCCTCTAAGAACTAAATACCATCTACACAAAACAAAACAGCGATAACTTAGTTGCGCAACCTAATAATTATGTCTTCTAGATCCCACAATAGCTCTACATATGTATCTATTATTTTGTTTTTCCTACCGAGTCCTTCTTTTTCTCCTTCATCGTCCTTAAACCTCTAGTGAGAATTCTACTTTTTAACTAAAGCTTTTTTATATATCAAGAAGTTGACTACTTTCGAGACTTATTTTTGATCCAGCGTTGATGGAATTGTCTGTAACTTCAAACTTTTCACTATGGCCTCACTATGGCCTTCGCACAATGTGTCCGACGGACGTTTTTAGTGGACAAATTCAGTCAGACATCCTTTATTCGATAATATTCTGCATCCGCTACTCTAACGGTACTAGAAGATTTCTTGTTTCTTGGTATGCTCGTTAGGTGGCGCTGGCGCTTATATTTATAAATATCGTATTTTTGATTCGATTACGTAGATCTAAAATAATAAGATATATTTATTTTTATCATAGAATATAATAATACTGCCAAAAATATATCCACTAGATGGCGCTTGGACTAACATTTTTTACAAACATACTATATATAGTATGGTTTTACCATTAGGATAGGCATATTTTGAGTACAGGTCTGCTAGTATTCTATACTGAGGCCTATATGGACTTTTCCATTTCCTCATAATTTATCTTTTCAGCTAATTCTTCGTCACACAATGGCAAAACGGCATGAAATTTGTGCGACAAACTTCAAGAGATATAAGAGCAACACTTAACGACATTAACAAAAGGCAAAAGACATGTGAATTAGTTGGCAAGAAAATACGAAATAAAATGCGAGCACAAACGTTAAATTACCTATAATTAGAAAAAAAGAAGGGGAGAAGAATATAAAGGGTGACTTTTTAAGAGCTTGATAACTTTAAAAAAAAAAAAAACGCATAAAATTTGCAAAATCTCATCGGTTCTTTATTTGAAACGTTAGATTGGTTCATGACATTTACTTTTTGAAGATAATTTCATTTAAATGTTGACCGCGGCTGCGTCTTAGGTGGTCCATTCGGAAAGTCCAATTTTGGGCAACTTTTTCGAGCATTTCGGCCGGAATAGCCCGAATTTCTTCGGAAATGTTGTCTTCCAAAGCTGGAATAGTTGCTGGCTTATTTCTGTAGACTTTAGACTTGACGTAGCCCCACAAAAAATAGTCTAAAGGCGTTAAATCGCATGATCTTGGTGGCCAACTTACGGGTCCATTTCTTGAGATGAATTGTTGTCCGAAGTTTTCCCTCAAAATGGCCATAGAATCGTGAGCTGTGTGGCATGTAGCGCCATCTTGTTGAAACCACATGTCAACCAAGTTCAGTTCTTCCATTTTTGGCAACAAAAAGTTTGTTAGCATCGAACGATAGCGATCGCCATTCACCGTAACGTTGCGTCCAACAGCATCTTTGAAAAAATACGGTCCAATGATTCCACCAGCGTACAAACCACACCAAACAGTGCATTTTTCGGGATGCATGGGCAGTTCTTGAACGGCTTCTGGTTGCTCTTCACCCCAAATGCGGCAATTTTGCTTATTTACGTAGCCATTCAACCAGAAATGAGCCTCATCGCTGAACAAAATAAAGCGCGAAACACATTTCGAACCGAACACTGATTTTGGTAATAAAATTCAATGATTTGCAAGCGTTGCTCGTTAGTAAGTCTATTCATGATGAAATGTCAAAGCATACTGAGCATCTTTCTCTTTGACACCATGTCTGAAATCCCACGTGATCTGTCAAATACTAATGCATGAAAATCCTAACCTCAAAAAAATCACCCGTTACTACAGGCTTCAGCGTATTAAAGAAGGCACTTGCGGAAAGTGTGAAAAGAGAGAATGAATGACGGCGCTGAAGCAAGTGTTGCCGCCACAAAAAAATAAATATACAAAGTGTCAACCGACAATGCGTACAACAACAACAAATGCACAAGAAAAGAACATTGTCGGTATAAAAACGAACAGGCAAATAGCGGAAGCGGATGTAAATCGGAAGCGAACGCATAATTAAATAACTTCACATCCGTAACGCCCCCAATGCCCACTGTCCCCACAGTGCGAAATAATCAGTGCAGAAAGTAATGAAAGAGTGTTAAATATAAATAAAGAAAGCCATATTAATAGCGCTGCAAAATCTTATAAAGCACTTTAAAGCAATCGTTTGAGTGTTTGTGCTTTAACAGTGAAAAATCTCCGAGACATATTTTTTCTCATTTTGGTTTTGTAGTGTAAGAGTAATGTGAAGTATTACTATCTGTAAGAAGCTTTGAATTCACTTTTCTCTAATCAATTAGTGAGCTTTTGAAAGAAAATCTTACTTCGAGCGCTTTCTCTTTTAAATAACGTAACTCCCGAATTTATTTCTCTTAGCTGGAAGCAAGAAAATCAAATAATTTTATACAAGGTAATCTAAATTTGAAATTGTGCCGTTATTAAGCCCACAGCTGCGTTTAACGAACAATTTATAAAACTTCACAAACATAATCGTACTTAAACTCAGTCGACAAGCTTATAGAGTTAAATCAAATAATAACAGTTACTGCTGATAATTGGTTGCCTAAGCAGACGTGTGTATAGGCATTTGTCGAGCAGCTACAGTTGCTGTCGTCAGCTGTATACATAATGGCTGACTTGGAGCGCATAAGACTGGTTATACTGGGCGGTGCTGGTGTGGGCAAAAGTTCTATCATCAAACGTTTCCTCTTCAAAACCTATACGGACAAATATCGTGCTACGGTCGAGGATCTCTTTAATCGGGATCGGAAATTTATCTTAAGATGCTAGGCCCGTCTAGGGTTCAAAATAATTTTTATTTAGCTCAAAGCACTATTTAGGATGACAGGGTAACCTTTTCTAGTTCAATACAAAATGCTTCTTTTATACTCAAAAATTATTTTAATTAAGTCAGTTTGTCCTTTCTCTCAGAATAAATCGCAAATTTAGGCTGTTTTGATTACCAAAGCACAACCGTGCACAAAATCTTTGTATATCAACTCATTTAGATTAAATTTGAAAGCAGGAAGCAATTATAGCCTAAAATTGGAAATGATGGAGAGATGAACTAGCTGAACGATGAGTGATTCGTTGATCTTTTTCGATTTCTGTCATTAGGATGATTCAGCCACGAGTCCAGAAAAGTCCAATACCTTGCAGAAACTATTTAAAACTCATTAAAGGTATTCACGTGATTATACGCTAAACCATATAGAGTTCAGCTAACCAAAGCATATCAGTACATAATCAAATTATTCATCCTTCAAACATTATCATTTGATTTGAATTTATGAATGGTGTATTTCTTATACCTCATTCCTTTCGATACGTAATTACAAGATTTAAGCTTTTAGATAGAACTAAACTACTAGATTTGGCAAAATTTCATCATACAAAAATGGCACTTGTTAATCTCGTCACCGAGGAGGTTTGAAGCTATTCTATTCGAAATTTCCCTGTGTTATTCTGCTTTAGCGCTATTAGTTTGTCCGTAGGAAAATTCTTCACATTATCACAGGTCAAGTTTTCGTCCAATTTTAGGCAGAAATACATATTGTTTTGAGTACAACACGATCTTTCAATGTTTTTAAGATAAGTCACATATTCGAAAATCGTTATATTATGTATATTGGGGACTAAGGGAAATATTGACCCGATTCAACCAACTATTAACACATTAACACATAGACATACAAGTACTACTTCAGGAAAGGATTCTTTCTGAATTTCAATTCTACCATATATCTCACATATTGACACCAGTTGACAAAACCTAGCCAGCGCAGCCGTTTTTTGATTCGCTGAACTATGTCAATGTCGCCGTATATCTCGTAGAGCTCATCGTTTAATCGACTGCGATGTTCGTCGTTACCAATGCGTGAAGTATCATAAATCTTTGACAGAACCCTTCTCTCGAAAACTCGTTACGCCAGCTCATCAGATGTTGTCATCGTCTGACTTTTAAAGTTTCCTCTTTTTTCGTCAAGAGAGGACTTTATTTTTCAACCCCTACTCAGTTCAATGTAGCACCTTTCGTCAAGAGCTATTCTGCCGAAAGATTTCGAGGATGAAGTTGTTGTTGGTGCTAATGCTGATTCCTAGATAATTATCTACGACTTCGAATATATAACTGTCAATAATAACGTGGGTGCCTAATCGGGAGTGCGACGACTGCTTGTTTAATGACAGGAGATATTTTGTGTTGCACTCGTTAACCACGAGACCCATTTGTTTCGCTTCCTTATCCAGATCGGAGAAAGCAGAACTCATGGCGTGACTGATATCAATATCATCGAAAAACACCAGCAGCTGTACATTCTTATAGAAGATTGTATTTTTACTGTATTATTTTCTCCAGCACTAGGTTGCAGAAGTCACACGATAAGAAGTTTCTTTGTCTGAAAGATCGTTTGGGATCGAGCGGCTGGCAGAGGTCCTTCCGCATCTAGCTTTTCATATTGCTCAACGTCAGTGTAAACAGCCGTATTAGTCTTTCGGGGATACCAAATTCAGACATCGCGGCATAAAGTCAGCTCAATTTCGTTCTGTCAAAAGCAACTTAAAAACCGATATTGATCCTCTTTCCACGGGTCATTTTCAAGATTTAGCGTATGGTTGTTGATTTTCCAGGCCTAAAGCCACACTGATAAAGTATGCGATATTAAGGAAGCTATAGTCGTGGGTCCACAAATTGAGTACTTAGAGACATTAAGAGTTTTTATTCGATTTACGCCATTTTTATACAACACACATCTCAAATAGACAATTCATGCAAAGTTTTATCTTGATCTATTAATTCATACTTGATTTGTGCGCTAGAATGCCTATTCTACAAAAGTACTATACATTTGAGGGAAGGCTGCAGCCAGTGCTACGAGTATTAATATCCTGGGAAACCCGAAATAATGTGCTTCCTAAAATATATCATATCTTATCTATATCATATCTCTAGCTTGTCGAGGTTTTCCTGTTTGCTCTTAAAGCTTAGTTACTTAATTTCTCAACATGCAGCAATTGCCTTTTGCTTACTGCTTATATGTGTGCATATTTTTATGTCTGTGTATCAGGTTACAGAAGCAGAAAATCATTAAACAATTTAATACTTCTAAGCAACATGAAGCGGCGACGCATATTGCTGTTTAATTGAATTTCTCGTTGATTTTTTGCTTGTTGTTGTTATTTTTATGTTTTTGATTTTGTTTGTAAGTTTTCGTCCGGTACACTCCTGTAGGGATGTGCCCATTCACATTTAATGCTTCAGCTATTCACCGCCGTGGCAACAGCAATGCGTACAAACACAAAATAAAGTCATACACATACATACCTACACGTACATATACACACTATATATTCAAGTACTTAACTACATTAAAGTTTGTCTCGCCACGTTGCGCACTGTCGGCAAATCCTAGTCACACATACATAGATACATTCACTTGGAAGACAATTAAGGACAAAACTTTTGTCTGCAAACATCTTTAACATGACACGCTCCTCACGGAATAATTATACATATAACGCACAGACACACACACACCAACGTGCGCATGTTTTTGCCGTTAGTTGACAAAGTTGTGTAGTAGATATTGGCAACTCTCGACAACACACACATTAACAAATCTGCCTTTAAACATGTTGCTGGTACGGATAAGAATGCCTTTAGTAAAATACACATTAGGGTGCTTCAATTTTATATCATATATTTTTCACTTTTCGACCTGAAATCCGCACTTTAATAACTAATAAAAAATTATGCCGCTGAATAAAATGACTTTTCCACTCCCCGAAACACTTATGCACTTTTTGTGATGACCTTCAGCTCCTTCAGCTAATTTTGTTTTATCTTTTCGATCGAATAAAAACGGGTTCCATCCCAATGATTGTTGACTTATTAGAATGTCAGGCTATCTTATAATGCGCTCCATGAATGTGGGATCGGAATTCGCACGAAAAAATTCAGTTTTATCAAGACGAGCCAGAGCTCATTTCATACCAAAAATATACACCACAATCATTTGAAAGCACTGGCGAGATATTTTGAGCTCTTTTGCCATATCTCTTACACCTACCATCCGGTTTTTAAGCACCATATCTTTCACTTTTTTTCTATTTTCATCACTTGGTCGTAGATCGCCCAGAACGAGGCATGCCTTCAACGATCTCTCGACTGTCTTTGAACACTATTTAACACTCGTGGGCTTGTGTTTTTGATAAAACCGAACTACCTTTGCCAACATTCGGAACGATTCGCACCGAAGTTTGGTTAAAAGTACAAAAATTGAGACAAATTCTTCGCTCGATGTTTTTATCCATTGTATAATATGCAACACACTGCTGAGATGTATCGACTTAAGCAGCTGCTGTAAACAAACTGGTTGACTGATCGTTCTCATATTTGCCGTAGTAATTAAGGACAATCCTACTAACTTAGCAAAATACATTTTTGAGTAATCTTATTTAAACGGGGAATTGATCATAATGAAGGACCGAGTAGAATTCGGTATGTATCTCTGTTTTTTTTAGCGAACGCAACCACCTCACAGTCCACCATAAGGGTTTTTGATCTCGCTAAAGGTATGTAAAAAGGTCAAGGCCCTCCGAATAGGTAGTTTTCCTTGAAAGGATTTGTTGACTCGACCAAAACTAAACAAACGAGATATTGACCTCGGCGAGGACCATTGAACTAATGAAGATTTCTTCTTGCTATAGGTATACAAAAAAAGTCTTGGAGAAAATATGAAGAATTTTATTTGTATTCTTACTTACTATCCAACCAATTCCATAACTCAAAATCGATACCACGCATAAGAGAAATAAAGATACTGAATTCTAATTAATTAAATTGAGTGAAGCGCGTCAGCAAAATCGGATAATGTGAATGGTTACATTAAGTATTTAATTTATTTGTAATTTCTATAGATTAACCTTACATATACAAGTGAATGTGCATGGATCTGTGTGGCAGTAAATTAGGTAACCAATTCCAATGCAATTGTGATAATGTTTGGCCCAGCACAACAGTGATTCCCAATCTCAGGTTGTATCTGTTCTTGTGTCTGCGTTTATATTTGTATGTTACCGCTATACTTTCCTATTGTAGTCCGATGAATAAAACGTTTAAGGATTGAGATAGCTGGATAGAAGTAGAAGGAAAAAAACCTAACTTTGATTACACCGACGTTAAAATACCCTTTACAAATGTAAATTATCATGCCTATGCCATCTCCTCAAATATAAAAGTACATACACTTATATCACAACATTCAGTTTATATGACAGCTATGTGTTTTAACAATCTAATATCAGCAGTTTCTTTGAAAATTGCAATATATTTATATACTACATAGAGTCGCAGGCCTTGGGTTTTATATTATTATATGTTCCAAATGATATAGTGACAAATTACAAAGCTTCGAAAGATTACGAAGGGCCTCAGCCTCTTCAGTGATTATATTCAAATAAGTCCTGAATTGCTCATCTGAGTTTACATTCAACGGATTCGCCGCAAACGCGATATTGGTATCGAAAAATACTTACCGCGTTCTTTGTTAGTAACACCGAATATTCAATGACTCATTCTAAGGAAACTTTGTTTTCAATTCGTGATATTCATCATGGGTGGATTATCAATGATATTCTCAACCAACTGTCATCAAAACACCATCCTTTTGTGACTTTGTGTCAGTGCGGTTAATTTTCTGCCCAAAAATGATAGAAAACGTAAAAAAATTATAGAGGATGAAATGTGAGACACTCTGTTATTTTTATTTGCGTTTTTTCTTTGAATTTTCTTTATTGCACTGTATGCTTTGCTATGTTTTCCAATTTAATTTAACTTTCAAGCTCATTTCAACGGTCCACCTCTAGTTCTACCACAGCAACCGACATCTCTGTTATGGGTATCTTCATTGGAATTTATATAATCATAAATTTGTAGGTCTTTCAATTGCTGGAGGACCGGAATGTATTAAAATTTAATCATCGCTTTAAGTCGTATATGTATTCGTATGTATTTGTTTTATGAAAGTCTCCATATCACACATGTAGTAGTTGTCATGTGATAGCGTCGTCATGTGAACCAATATACCCAGCCTTGTCAGCGGCCTGTAGCCTCGTTTGGTGACCGCAAATGCCACAACAGCCTATTTCATGCTGATAACGGTTTAACTAGCTGCTGCGCGTCGTGCCACATTTCCGACAGTCTCGCTTCGTTGGTTACACGCTTGCTAAATTAACCAATTGGCATCCAATTCGCATTGGTGCGCCATATATATGTTATAAATTGGCAGTTATTTGTATGAGTGTTTCTAAGTAGTAAGTGCCAATTTGCATATATTGGATTTTAATGACAGCACTAAGCGCAACTCTCGTTTCACTATTTTAATTTATAAAAAATTTATGATATTAGTATAGCTTTAAATGTGGATATCAGTCCCTGAAGTAAAATTTCGTGTCAACTATTATAAAATTCGGATGAAAATCAGCGAAAAAGGTTCTAACTTCAATCACCCGTTATGAAATTCTCTGTTTGGTGTATAGTGTATACACGTAATTTAATGTCTTGTCTTTAAGCCTCGCTTTAGATTTTTGACATCAACGCATATGACAACTTCTAAATGTTTTGTAATTTTACTTGCTTTCACTTTGAAATTTACAGCAATTAATAGACGAAACGAATTTTTGTATAACTCAAAATTACATACAAGTATATTCAAAATGAATGAGCACATTTAAAAAGCACTTGTTTGTGACTTCCCTTTCTGATTGATACGCTTGTGGAAGCATCAATGCGGAAAGATAATTATGGTGAGGACGGCTAATGTGACTGCATACCAAAAACACATAATGATAAATAAGTGATGTGAGCGCGCATGCTTGTAAAGTAAAGCGGAGCCAAAGCGTTGCGGAAAAATAATTGAAAAACTAAATAGGCAATGTAAGAAAAGTGCAAAAACACAAAAACAAAACGCACAAATCACAAAATTGATACGATGAGAATGAAATCGGTGTGCTTTGTTGTTGTATGAATAAATGGTGTTGTGGCAGAAAATAAATGTTGTTGTTGCAAGAAATAAAAGTTGTTGTTGCACAAAATAAATTATTATTAAAAATTGTAATAATAATAAATAATCGCACATCGCTTCGGTTCAACGGAGCGTATGAGCAACATTAAACATGCGACGCGTTGCGAGAATGAGCCTCGATGTCTAAATATTTTCGCGTAGTATTACCAATTTGTGTGTACATGTGAGTGTTTGGGTTTCACCAGATATCAACCAAGACGACGAGTATATGACTTTATCAACGACTGTCAAAGAAAGGCCAAAGCGACATGAAAACTGTGCGTAGCAACAATAACATATGTACATATAGACGACTGTTTTATTCAATTTCAGGCGGACACAGTTATTTTTGGGGAAATATGTATTCAAATGGGTCTATGGGGCACAAAACCGAGATGATCAGATGATTGTGCGTGCTTAATGTATCAGTGCGAATATGTTTGTGTAGGTGTAAGTAAATCTCTATTAGTATGCAAATGACGTCGGAAACGTTGATTTTTCCTTACACTTAGAATTTTGTATGTGTGCATTTGCATTTTCAGTGTGAAAATATATGCCTAAAGGCATTTTATTTGCTTTTTGGCACGTGACTTCATCGCTTTTATGCTCAGTCACTTATTATTTACTGCCTAGGTTATAGTTTACCATTATAACGGAGCCTGTGCGCACATGTTGGCGTCGCTCTCCGCAATTTCCATTATCATTTACTCATTAAATATGCGTTTCAACAAACCGAAAAATAGTTTAAAATCAGTTATGGAAATTTATGGTTTCAACTCATGATAGGAAATAACACTCACACATGTACATCAGGGCGGCACTTATTTTAGTTTTCGAAGTGGGACTTATATGGACATAAAAAACCAACCACCAATAGTATGCTGCTCATTTGAAGGATACTTTATGAAGAAATTACAGTTGATACATAACTTATCTTAGACTTGTATATAAAAATGATTCGCAAAATGTGTTGCTAAGTGCATAACTTAGCAACGCCTGGACCAATTTGGGCAATTATTTTTTATAAATGTTCGCTGAGGCTCAAATTTTTAAGGCGAGAAAAATTCGAATAATTGCCGGAAAACCCCTAAAAGCAGCCCTTTTCTTTTTTCCATACAAACGAATGAATGTTTGTTTGTTGGTAAAGCTAATGCTCGAGAACGGCTGAACCAATCTTGAAGAAACCTTCAGAGGTTGGTCGCTGTGGATCGGGGAAGGTTTAGAAATAACAAAAGCCGTATGCTTTTCATGAGAAAAAGTCCAAAAATTGGACAATTCCAAAAATACCTTTTCTTCATACAAATTTTTTTTTAATTTTGTTTTGTTTTATTTTTCAATTATTTCAATCGTTCAAATTTGTAATTTGCTTTTTTTATTCTGACTTTTCAAAAAAAAAAAATCCAGAAAATTATCCTGTAAAAACGTTATGTGTGTTTCACACAAAGCTATCAATTATAAATGGAAATTTTTACGATGCTACGAAGAGGTCGCGCTTATATCGGTCGGCGTTCTTTTTGGCATCAACGCCAAGGCACATGAACGAGTACTCCCAATATGCGATGACATACGTGCAGAGTTATGGATCGTGGTCAATCATTTAGCGATAGTCATGATGTCACAGCACGACTTTTCAAACAACAGTTACGATGTTTGATGGACTTTATCTTGAAGCAACGTATATGTGGTGCTGTTAGATGCTAGATGTACGATAAACTACGTTTGTAAGTACGTCACCAAAGGAATCAACATGGCGGTAATTGGTCTTGAACGATACGGTCGATACGTCAATTGCACTAAAGCGCTTTGTAGGATATTTACCTTTACAATTCATGAACGTTTTCCGACTGTTGTGCGTCGCGCAGTTAATTTCGTGAATGACCAAAGAGTGTATTTCAACCAAGAGAATACAGTACAGTCAATGTAAACAACGCCAGCAACAAAATTAACATTGACGAGTTTTTTCTCAACTTTCATCAGTGATCCGTTTGCGAGAAAAGTGCTCTATTCGGAGATACCTTGACAATATACATGGAATGTATCATCGAAGAAATATTTCGTGGGAAGCGAGGCCAACCAGTAGATGGACATCCAAGTGTGTTCTCAACTACACATGCATTAGGACACATTTACGCAATCCACCCGAAAAACGATGATTGCTTCTACCTTCGGTTGCTATTGAATAATGTATGCGATTCAATTTCATTTGAGTCATTGCCTAATGTGAATGGGGTCTGCAACTTTTTGAGAAGCAAGCCAGCAATTGCAATTGCTGGAACATGATAATCACTGGAATCAAACGATGGACGATTCGATAGCTACTTCGAATGCAAATGAAGTTCGCACGCTGATATGGGATACGAACAAAATTACATTGCCGAAGACATTTTACATCGTATTCGCTAAGAATTAAAAGTAGGTCAATTTCGGTTGATACATACATACTTCCGGTGGTTTGATATCAATTCCATCTGCCGTTTATCAATTCACGAAAGATAAACTCTTTACGAATGTTCGGACTTTGGCCAAATTATCGTAACTGCGATTCCTTAAGAGCAAGCGCAATGTTAGCTGCCAAAAATACCGATGTTGTTGACTCAAACTGAAAGATTCAAAGTCGAAATTATACAAATTTCTTTGAGTTTTAACGATTTGCCATTTCAGTTCAAATTTATTCCGTTTCCAGTGAAAAAAATTGCATTTGAGATGACAATCAACAGGACACAAGGATAGTCGTATAGTGTGTGGCATAAATTTTGAAATGCTTTGCTTTTCACAAGGCCAGATATACGTGGCGTACTCACGAGTTGAAAAGCCATCTTTTCTGAACACCGGAACAGATATTAAGAAATGTTGTTTACATTAAAAAAAAAACCTAATTTCATGCCAACGACAACGGCTGCGGGGTCAGCTAGTACAGGCAATTGAGAAGCAGGCCTTCTCTCGACGAATGAAAATTACACATTAAAAGTCTCTCATTATTCCCGTTCTATAATACGGCGCAGAAACATGGATAATGACGACACTGAGAAAGTACTTCAAGCATTCGAAAGAACTGCTCTTGGCGAAATCCGTCCACATGAGCGATAACTGGGAAAAAGATGGAGCCACGAACCGTATATCTAAACGGTGTCATGGATATAGTAAAGCGCATAAAAATTCAACAAATGCGCTGGTTAGGCCATGTCGTTCGCATGGAAAATCAAAGCTTCTTCAACTACAAACCCACTTTGTGGACAACGGGACAACTGGCATTACTTCGTAAAAGGTAGAGGTAACAGGCGAGGGTTCGTGTTCTCAGCCCAGACTGATCCAGAGTAATAGTATCAAATAAGAAGAAGAAGTTATGTCGAAACCTCAGTGTCGAAATTAATGCTCCTAAGCCGAGTACAAAGTTCAATTTCATTACAAAAACATTAATTGAGCGCTTAAGAGATTTTACAGTTTCGAATTTATTTGAAGACTTTCATTATCATTATGAGAAAGTTTGGCTTTGCAGAATTTTCGACATAGAACAAATAATTTCATTTCTTTGACTTTATTGTCGAGCTTTGGCAGTTTACTCCTATAGCTTTGCTATTTAATTTCTCAACATGCAGCAATTGTCTTTGGCTTTTACTACGTATATGAGTGTATGTTTTATTTCTGTGAATCAGGTTACAAAAGCAGAAAATCATTATACCAAATAATGCTTCCGAGCAACAGGAAGCGGCGACGCATGTTGCTGTTTAATTAAATTTCTCGTTGATTTTTTTTTTGTTCTTGTTTTTCCATGTTTTGTTTTTGTATTGTAAGTTTTTGTTTTTGTATTGTAATTTTTTGTCAGGTATACTCCTGGAGGGATCTTACTTATGCACATCTAATGCTTCAACTATTCACCGTCTTGGCAACAACATTGCTTACAAAACCAAAAGAAAGCCATATGTATACATACGTACATACCTACATGTACATATACATACTATATATTCAAGTACTTAAGTACATTAAAGTTTGCGTCGCCACGTTGCGCACTGTCGGCAAATCCAATCACACATACCAACACATTCACTTGGAAGACAATTAAGGAGAGAACTTTTGTCTGCAAACAGCTTTAACATGACACGCTCGGCACGGAATAATTACATTGCGTTAGTTGACAAAGTTTGCTAGTATATGTTGGCAACTCTCAGCAACACACATATTAACATCTGCCCTTAAACATTTTGCCAGCTCTGATAAGAATGTATTTACTAAAATATAGGTTAGGGTGCTTCAGTTTTAGGTAATTTATTTTTCACTTTGCTACCAGAAAATCGAATATTTTTCCCAACAAGTACATGATAGGTATAGAATTGTATATATGTACATATATATAATTGATCAGAATTAAAGGGCTAGTTGAATTCCGTATGCCTCTCTGTCTTTTTAGCGAAATCAACAACCCCAAAGTCCTACCAAGGGGATGCTGAACTCGCTAAATGTAAGCAAAAAGGCCATTGACCTCCGAATAAGTAGAGGTCTTCGAGAAGGTTTGTTGAATCGACTAAATACACACATTGAAATTTTAATTTAAGCAAATTGAAAATTTTTATTTGTATTTTTATCAACCATTTTGATAACTCGCAATCGATAAAAAAACTAAAAAACATCGAATTCGAATTAATTAATTTGAGTATGGCGCCAGCAAAATCGGTTAATGTGAATTGTTACATTAGATATTAAATTTATATGACCAAGATATAGATAGATTAAACTTTATGATGCAAGACCTTATGTACTAAATTGCGCTAGATTATGACAAATCATTGCATAAGGGAAAGTAAATTTATTAACTTTTATTGCTTTACATTTGATGATTTTAAAAGGTCATATTTACTATATGTGTACAATAACAATAACATACTCTACAAATACTCGTATATGTAAATGAATTTATAGACCGTCCATTTCTTTCGGACATTAGGGATGTGCACATCTTTCTTACAATATATACTGAGTCTCGCTCATCTTAGTTCACGAAACAGATTTGCCGCTGCTGCGATATTAGGACGGACAAATCTTTCACTTCCCTGATTGTTTTTAAGTAACACCAAACATTCATTGACTTATTGGAAGGACACTTTAGTTTTCAATTCGAGATATTCATCCTGAATGCATTATCAATGATATTCTCATGCCAGTGCGGAAATGGGAGAAAATGCACAAAACTTTATAGAGATTGAAATGTGAGACGCTTAGTTATTTTCATTTGAGTTTCCTCTTTGAATTTTATTTATGGCACTTTATGCCTTTCTATTTTTCCAATTTTATTTCGCTTTTAAGTTCATTTCAACAAAGTTTATTTCAGAGTAACCGGCATCTCTTTTATGGTTCTTTCATTAAAATTTATATAATCGTAGGCTTGTTGACCTGTCCATTGCTGGAAGGGCGGACTGTATTAAAATTTAATCATCGCTTTAAGTCGTACATGTTTTCGTTTTATGAAACCTCTTTTATGAAAAAATTGCATAATAATACCACCACAAATAGTAGCCATGAGAGAGCGTCGTCATGTAAACTAATTTTCAGGACACTTTTGAACAATATACGTTTATGTCCAGCCAAGTCAGCGCCGAAGTCGATGGCATTTAGGCATTACACCTCCCGTTCACCGTCTGCCTAATGCTTGTAGGCTTGTTCGTTGACCGCAAATGCCACGACAGCCTATTTCACACTGATAACGATTTAACTAGCTGCTGCGCATCGTGCTTCATTGCCGGCAGTCTCGCTTTGCTGGACACAACACTTGCTAAATTAACCAATTGACACTAAATTCTCATTGTTGCGCTATAATTTCCCATCAGACGAGTGTTATTGACATACAACTGCGATTACTGGAATATATACATTACTCGTATAAGTTCAGAGTTATTTTTACGAGTGATTGTAGATAAGTGCCAATTTGCATATCTTAGAATTTAATGGCAGCACTACGCCCAACTCTAGTTTCACTATTTTAATTTATAAAAAATTTATGATCGTAGTACAGCTTTAAATGTGGATATTCAGTCACTAAAGCGCCAAATTTTGTATCAATTATATCAAGACTTGAATGAAAATCAGCGAAAATTGCTCTAACTTAAATGGATCACGCACAGAAAAAGTGTATTGCTCGTTCAGGGTGCGCTTGAAAGAGTTCGGCCAGCAGTTGTACCTCCAATATCTCCGACATACAATCTTTTGCTTCAAAATATGACTCATTTCCAGCGATCATGTCTACTTTGCTAAACAAATTATTTTGAAGAAGTATTCCTTTGAGAGTTTAGAAAAATGTTCGTTGATTTGTGGCACAAGATATTGTGTTATTTACGATCTCACGACACAAAATTTTCATATACTGTATACCAAAATATTCATAAACAATTTCTTTGGATTTAATTCCAGTATCTTTCCATGGAGAAGGTACCACTTTTAAGACTATAGTAAAGACATAGAAACAGGGTTTAATACATTCCAAAAAAATATATATCTTACGTAGTCAAAAAGGTCTTTAAAATCTTTAAAACTTATATTTTTTATGTTTACAATAATAGATAAATAAACAAATATGTACCATCTTGGTTGACCACTTTTTCCGCAAGAGACATTATTCGATCAGTGTAAAAATTTCATCAGCGTAAATCGAAATTTCGACATTTTCAGAACGGAAACGAGCAACCCATTGCTGTGCTATACGAACTGATACATCATCGCCTCCATAAACTTCACAAACTTCATTGGAGGCTTGCGTGGCATTCTTCCCTTTTTTATACAAAAATTTCAAAATATAGTAAATTTCTTCATTATTTTCACTCACTTTTTTCAACTTACCCCAATTTAACTTCTTTTTTGATTAAGTGAAGCTTAAAACGTCACCTTTCCAACACTATATGAGATATACTACTGGAATGACATCTATTGACAAAATACGAAAATACTTTTTCGACTACCATATATGGCTAGATGTATTACGCACGGCCGTAGAAAATTGAGCTTCTCAAAATAATCTAAGTTCATATTTCATGTATATAGCTAATGTATGCTCTCGAATACTTTTTCCTTTGAAATAGAATTCTCAAAACAAAGTGTCGATACGATCAGTCCACTTGCGTATGAAGTTCCGTGAAGTCAGTTACCTTTTTATTATTTAAAATAAATTTTCCGTTAGTTTATCTATGATAAGTAATTCAGTTATTACTCAGCTTCTGTCTCAGTTGCACTGGAATATTTTGACGTTAAACTCAGAACCACTGAGAAAGAAAAGATCCAAAACGGTGTTGGCCCTCATGATGAAACAAAAGTAAAAATATTCAACAGTTTTCTCTTACCTCTTCTTTTGTTGTTGGCTTGATGGAACAATTATATTGTAGTGGTAAAAAAATTCTTGGTTTTAAAGCTTTCAAGGCTAAAGGATGGTCACAGTCCAGAAGAACTGCTAAGTCTCACCAGAGCAATCTTCTTTTTATGGGGTTGAGATTCTGACACCCTAAGTTTTGCGAAAAATATTACTTGACCATCCAGTGTTCAAGGTCTAAAGAGACATGGATCATTATGTACTCTGAAATTCTTTATAAAAAAATTCGTCTTATTATTTAAGGTTTTGTGATCAAATAACTCGAAACAATTTTAAAAATTAACACTTAATGGAGAATATTATGGTTCTAATATCCGGGATAAGTATAACACATACTGAAATTGAATACTATCAGCTATGTTCTGCATTTCAATTACACATGCAAACGAAGCGAAAAAATAAATGTACGTGTTCCAGAAATCGCTGCAGTTTCTTTTCAGCGTACATACCCACAAGGAATATGTCGTTCCATTACATTGTATATTATTGGATTAAGCTCAGTTCAGAACATTTACAATTTTCGAAAAACCTAGATGGATTTTCAATAATGTCCAATTAGTTTTTCGATTTACGACTTCCATCACGTATACAACCTACCATATCATAGAGAGGAAACACAAATTTTATGAGATAACGGTACCATAGTTATCAAAAACATATTTAACAAGTAAAGAAGAGGTAAGTACGGGTGCAACCGAACTTTTTATACTCTTGCAACTTTCAAAAATCAAAGCCAGAGAAATAATTTAAGGTGTAACACCAATCATACAGGTGTAGAGTAAAGTCAGCCGGATGTTGGAAAATCCTTCCCTTTTTTAATATTTTTATCAGTTTAAAAGGTCGAAGGTCGCTCAGAACGAGTCAGTCTTCAACGATCTCTCTACCTCTTTGCAGACTTTTTACCACTCGGAGGCTTGTGGTTTTAATAAAACATGAACACCGCAAGCCTTTTCCAATACTTGCAACGATTCCGCACACGAATTTTGGTCAGAAGTACAAAATACCTCCTTCTGAAATATCATTTACTCGGGGAATCTAATTACAATTTCCGGGCCCACTTTTATAACAATGCATGTAATTTTCTGGTGGATGTGTAGTGTAGACACCTGAGATGATGTTTTGTCTCTAAGCCTCGCTTTCCATTTTGAAAATCAACACGTATGACAACTTCTAAATGTCTGGTGATTCTACTTACAACTCGTAGTCGAAAGAAATTTTTCTGTAACCCAAAATTATATTCAAAATGAACTAAAAATCACTTCTCTGTTATTTCCCGTTTGGAGTGATTCGCTTGTGGAAGCATCAATGCGGAAAGATGATTATGGTAGATGCAGCTAATGTGACTGTATACCAAGCACACATCATGGTGTATGAGTGGCGTGCGTGCGCATGCTTGTTAAATGAAGCGCAGTCAAAACGACGCGATAAAGTAATCGAAAGATTGAATAAGCAATTTTAGAAATTTGCAAAAAAGCAAAAACAAAATAGACAAAGAATAAAATTGGTACAAAAAAAGAACATCAAAATTGTTGTTTTATGAATGAATGTTTTTGCTGCACAAACTGAAAATGGTTGTTGAATAATAATAAAAAATGGGACATCGCTGCGGTTCAACGGAGCGTATGAGCAACATTAAACAAGCGACGTGAGATGCGAGATATGAGCCTCGAGGTCTAAATATTTTAGAGGATCATTACCAAGTTGTGTGCGTATATGTGTGTGTGTTTGGCTGTCACCAGATATCAACTAAGACGGGGAGTATATGTTTTTCTATAGGACTGTCAAAGAAAGTCCAAAGCATCTTGAGAACTGTGTGTAGCAGCAACAAAAACATATTCGTATGTCCGTATAGACTACAGTTTTATTTAATTGCAGGCGTATACAGTTATTTCTGCGAGAATGTGTATATTTAAAAGTGTCTATGTGCCGCAAAGCTTTGATTTGACAGATGTATGTACATTGTGTGGAAGCGCGAATGTGTGTGTATGTTTACGTATGTCTTGATTAGTATGAAAATGGCGACGGAAGCTTTGATTTTCCTTAGACTACGACGTTTGTATGTATGTGTTTTCAGTGTGAAAATGTGTGTCTAAGGGTATTTTATTTACTTTTTGGCACGTGACTTCCGCGCTTTTATGCTCAGTCACTTATTATTTACTGCCACGTTGATAGTTTGCCGTTATCATTGAGCCGGTGCGCACATGTTGGCGTTGCTCTCCTCAATTTCCATTAATATTTTCTCATAAAATATGCATTTCAACAAACCGAAAAATTGCTTAAAATTAATTATGAAAATTTATGGCTTCAATTAATGATAGGAAATAACACTTACTCATGTACATTAGAGTGTCACTTATTTTAATTTTCGATGTTGAACTTATGTAGAATTAAAAAAATGCAATTAAAAATAAAAAAAAAAGATTATGAAGAATATTTTTAGAAAAGAGAAAATAATAAATTAAAAAAGTTAAATTAAATAATATAAAATGTTTATAAATTTTGTTCATATTTCTATGTTTTATATTTAGGCTGTTCACGATAAGGTGGCTATCGGGTTAAGTGGTTACGTGATTAAGTAAACAACAACAAAATGCGTTGTGACAAAATAACCAAAGTTGACCAACCTAGGCCCTTGTTTACAGATTATGTGGTTGTTTGCTTATTTCCAGTGTTAGAAAGTCGTTGGAATTTTACTAAATGGCAGCACAAAAAATAAATAAAACTAAGCGAATGACATTTCCATTTAGATTTTCTTATTGGAAAATCTGCTATTAACAGCTGTTTTTGGTTTACAATCAGCAAATTATGCAAGATGTCTGCAAATTTTAAACAAAGCATATTTTGAACCCTTAAAATTCGGATTATTTAATAAGCACATACCTTCAATAAAGTCCATTTCCTGAATAGCAGAACTTATTTTAAATCCGATTATTTTGCTTTTTAAACTTTATTTAGGCATTTTATTAGTTGGAATTTCATTGAACTAAAATTGTAAACAACGAACAGCTGTTTGTGTAAAAATAAGCAAATAACCATACAACATAGGGTGCTCACGGAGCATAGAGGTTATTTTTAATCTAATAATCACATAACCCGATAACCACCTTACCGTGAACAGCTTAATTGTATAATAGAACTTGATTTTAATCGTTCCTTTTGTATTGCAGCTAAGTGCCACCGCAATCCGATATTTTCAATATTCAAAGATTACATCGTCAATTTGGTCAATTCACAATATACTTATTTTTACATGCATTATTTTTTCCATATAAAAGTTTATTTAAAACACTTAAAATTCCAAGTTTCATATTTGATACTGATTAAATAGTTAGACTGTGTTTGATCAGAATCACCTTTATGGCCCTTCAATTCATCTTTTTTATCTTACTGCCATCGGAATATCGTAAACATCAGTGAAAACCATTATGAAAGACCATGTGTGCTTAAGAAAAGGGAAAGCTCGATTGATTCCAAAATTACTTGATTTTTTCGGAAAACAGCTTTCTGACTACCAGAACATCATAAAACGTATTCTTAGGGGCGATAAGTTTTGGATCTATTATGGGCTGACTACTCTTAGTTTTTGCACCACCATAATTCGCCGTCGCATACTGCATCGATTCGTTGTGAGTTTTTCGCCAAATTTTCAACCAAAATCTTACCGTAACCGCCATAATCGCATGATTTAGCTCTGTGAGATTTCTATATTTTCCTCAAACTTAAACGCCCGCTCCGAAGGAATTGTTTTGAGTCAACTGAAGACATTAAGCGTGAATCGCTAAGCACATTTAAGGCTATTCCGGAAATTTCCCATATTTCCTATCCTATATCTTTTCGCCGGTGTTAAGCTATTCCCAATCTTTTATTTCTGTCCCTCTTTCTCACTCTCACTCTCTCTATCTTTTTGTTTTGCTTCTATCTAGCGTCTATCACCATAGTTCTTTCATGGCTTAATGAGTTCATGACATTTTTTAACTTCAGATGACATTTGTCTTTTGTTTGCCAATAGCATCACTTAGTTGTCTCATCCTTCCAAAGAAGAAGATAGATTGAAGATTTTGAAAGAAAAATATTCGCTTCGTGCTAAGTGAGAAAATATGGCATCTCCAATACGACGCCGTGCAAACCTTTTGTCCAAGCGATTGTAATGTAATGAAATGTAGAGAACTATTTACTCTCAGCTCACCCCACCAACTAATGTTCCATAAAATGTATACATACCTACATATTTGCGTATATATATTTAAATATCTGTACTCAGCCAACTGTTGATTTAAAGTAGAGGCGATTCAATTGAAAAATTATTCCCCAACTTGCTGTAAAAAAATCCCCACAATTCTGAAGAGACTATGAAGGTTGCTAAAGATACAACAAATCCGTAGAGAGCAAAAGGTAAAAGCAAATTTCACTGTATTTGAGTGTTTGTTGCCGAGTATATTAAAATCTGTGTGTGTGTGTGTGTGGCCAAGTTGAGAGCAACGTGTACATAAATTTGATTAATGATACGTATAGCGACAAAAACTAAAAACAATTGCAACAAACCAATGGCGATAAGCGCAATAAAAACGCGACAACGAAGCTGTTGAGATAGCTGTGCCAACGCCAAGGGAATTAGCGCACACAGCTTGCAGCTTAATGTTGCGGTATTGCAAGTGTATATATATGTATATGTGCGTATGCGCAGTAGGGTATGCGATCTTTTTCAAGTTTTTTATGGTTTTGCAACGGATATCTGAAGTTGCTTCCCTACAATTAAGAATCTAACGAAAATAAACTCTATAACATGGGATTTTTGATAGTTTGTATAAAAGGCGTAAGCCTAAAATTTTGAAAAAATTATATTATATTTAATATTATTTTTCCGTTATACAAAAAAAAATCGGAATACTTTTTTTCATAATCTCATCATATTAAAAGTTAAACGCAGTCAATATTATACATCAAATGTACTGAGCGTTCATACAAGTTATTTATACACTCCGCGTTCCTCATACTTTCATGGTATACTACATATATGAAAACATTACAGTTGATAAATAAATTTATGTAGATAAGTAGAGTGGCTGTCTAGCGAAGCGGTTAGAGTCCCATTGTGATTTCACCAGGACTAAACTGCCTTCACCCTATTAGCTCTTCTTTGAACTGCTTTTGAGGAAGTTCCGATCTGCAACCGATATTTACGATTATTTGCCCATATAGACCCTTACATTCGCATAGAAGATATTTTTTAGTTATAAGCATTGCTTTAACTTTTAAAATAATATTTTTATGAAACAAATTATTCAGACGTTTTTTGTAGAGCGCGAAAATTTCATATTCGAAATCGAAAAATCAACTTGGGGTATACCAGGCACCCTAATGTACATATGTATGTGTGTACAGTAAGATATATTGTTTTTAGTCGAATATTTGCAACCGCCAGCGATATGTAGGGTGACATATAAAATAAATATATACTATATGTGTATATGTATATGTATGTGTAGGAGTGTTCCTTTTAGTCGCTAGAAGTAATTAATTTGAATTTTTCATAGATTCCTAAACACTGGAATAAATAAATTTATTACCACTTGACTGGTGGCTCATCACTGGCGCGACTTTTAAGTTTCTAAGTTTGTGTTTGTGTTGTTCGTTTTGTCCTGCAAGATCGAAAATGCTTAACTTATTTGTATTAAGCTCATTCTTATGCACTAGTCTCTTTAATGTTGATAAAAAGTGCTCACTGAGAGATTGTATATATGAAGAGAACTAATGGCTATATACAAGCCTTTTATAAAATAAAGGATTTTATCCTGCCACAAATTGTACGAATAACCTTTAAGTAAAGTACGTCCGGATGACTATTATTTCTCTGTCTCCAACAGCAAAATATATAGGGGTCCAGGCCGATATCAAACTGAGCTAGAAAATGAATATTGAAAATTCGTTACTCATCGGAAATTGAAGCCTAAAACCCAAATATAGTTATGAGACTATATTCTTACATATGAAACGGTCTGGTGGGCGGCCTTATAAAGAGAGTATAATATCAGAAATTGTGCACACCTTTTTTTCACCAAGTAGCTTTTCATTTGTTAGAACCCCCAATATCAGCCTCCTACAAAATATAGCTGTCATACAAGTTGACCGATCAAACTCAACTACTTGTATGGAAAACTTTTTAATTTGACAATATATCTTTACGAATTCTGGAGTTTCGCTTTTCATAATTCTAATTTAAAGCCTTTCTAAAAATAGTGTGTTATCCCACATAAGTTCCTTTAAAGTAACCTTAAACACTTCAGCGTAACCGTAAGACACCCCATAAACTGCCTTAAGGCAGATAAATTGTTCTTTTGTTATTGCTGTCTCCTTTTGCTTTGTTTTCAATTGTTTCTTGACTTGCATTCGTTCCTACCTGTAGAACGATTTCAATGCAGTCTGTTTAAATTTAGAATGCCAACTACAAACACACGCACACCTTTCATCTACCTTCAAGATCTGTATTTACGTATATATGTATATGTGTCTGTACGCATAAATAAATAGCTTGAAAGGTATATAGATAGCATTCAATGGCATGGTGGAATTTGAAATCACAGAATCACAGACCGTTGGCATAAAAGCAATTAGTTGCACGCGTAATTGTTATTAATTGCAAAGTTTTCAAGGTCTCGACCAGGCACGCAAATGCAATAAAACGTCTTCACTCATAGTTGCCTACAACAAAAGTAATATGTGCGTAAGCGCTCTTGCATTTTTGTGCAGCGAAGAAACTAATGCATTTGCAACACTCTTTGAGATATTAAAATAATTATTTTTTTATACAAAACAATTGCAGGTATCGCTTTTTGCTGGTGTTTTTGTGTGCGTGAATGTGAGGGAAATCTAATTATCAATAATTATTAGAATACACACTAATTATTTCAAGTGCCTTTGTTAAAAGTTACTTTTAATTGTTAGGAATTATAACAAGTTTAACGCTGTCTTGAAAAGGTTACTCATACGCCGTGTTCACATGACAATTTTTATACCCGAAGTCCATTAGTTCTTGAGATATCAATCAGCGATTTTGCGTACGTTCTTTCCTCTCTAAGAAGCTGCTTATTTGTCAAAATAGTTAATATCGGACCACTATAGCATATAGCTGTCATACATACTGAACAGTCAAAATCGTGTCCTTGTATGGAAAACTCTTTTATTTGACGAGCTATCTTCAAGAAACTTAGCACGAATTATTGCCTGAGGCAGTTCTGTAATCTCCGAAGAAATTGTTCAAATCGCATCGCTATAGCATATAGCTGTCATACAAACTGAACGACCAAAATTAAGTTTTTGCCTTGAAACTGCTTAATTTGCGAAGGCTGTTCTAGTTTCCATACAATCAAAGTTAATGTTTTTTCCTGTTTTTATGAACTTTTGGCAATTTGATCAAAATAGCACAAAGTTCTAAAATTTATTCCTCGTAAAATTTTGCAGTATTGCATATACTTTGTTAGGGTAAAAGTTGACACTCGTCAACCGAAAATGCCTACAATTCGCCGAATATTTTTTTAAAATACTCATATAAGAATTTAATTTGAAACATTCAATGATTTCAGACTTCCTGCTAGACAAATGCTGGTTTTTAGCGAATTTGGAAATATGCCAATAAAAATTATCCATTTTCATGTTCATCAAAGTAACTCATACGCCATGTATACATTACATACTCGCGTATTAGATTTTTTCTAGCGTCTTTAAGCAAATTCTTCTTGCAAATGCGCTCAGTGAAAATTTTGTGCTCAGTAATTTTAAGAAGCACTTAATTCTAGATAACATCTTCAAAAATAAAATGAATAACTGTTACAATTGCGAATAAATTAAAGAATTAAAATATTTTCAAAAAGTATTCTACATGATATTTAATAAGTGCGGCTTTGCATTTTTAGAAAGAAAATATATAAGCCATTTTTGTAAGTATTCACCTACTTTTTTTACTTCAATTTAGTTTTTTTACGATTTTTATAAGCAATGCTACTCCAAAAAGACTTTTTGAGAGAACAAGCGGAGTAAAAAGTTTCAAAAAATTATTTCTACAAAAGTTTCGGTTTATAAATTCGACTTGAGATATTATTATATAAGCAGAAATTATGAATCTTTGCGATCTCATTCATAGGTAGATGAACCGTGAATATCTCAATTATGTCTTCAACCTCTTGAATTTTTATTTGAAAATTCTAAAGTTTTTTTAGGTCACTAAGATAGAAAACCTTCGACAGGAAGCATTGAATTAACGTTCCGCTACAGTAAGAAAACAACAGTAAATACCCCTATGATTGCGGCTAGATGAACTTGGCTAAGGGGAGGTAGTTCAGAATATATCCAAGCACAAAGAAACTTAGAGTCCCATAGCTCCGGATTGTCAACCATCGTCTACTAAGCGCACGCGAGGACCATTTGTACAGTGCTAGAACACAAGATGTCCTTCCGACAACCTCATCGACTTTCAACGACTTCGCTATGGCCCGGCAACCAAAGTCTGACGATGAATGGATTAAAGCCATATTTTAGAGAGCTATTTCAGATAATCCACTAACTTTTAAATCTCTGAGCTACTCCCCGAAGCAGTACGTCTACTGCTACTTTATTACTAAAAGGGACAATAGACTTTAGGTCGCAATACAATCGTTCTCTATTTACCTTATTTTACTTTATTAGCACTCACTTTTACTTGAAAAACACTTCAGTTTTCCTGTAGACTAATGCCAAGCTAAGAAAACCAACCATAAAGATAAGCAGAGACAGACAGACTGACAGACAAACAGCCGAACATGACTAAATTGACTCTACTCATTTAGATAAATATTTCTCAGGGCCTCTGACGATTTCTACTGGGTATCATAAACTTAATTTACCCTGTTCAGGGTAAAAAAATCATCTTTCATTCCACAACTTGAACTGCTCCTAAATTTAATTTCATTTTAAGTATGTATATGCCGCAAACACCTACTCACACACTCGTTTGTTTATACCTTCGTAGTTCATGTATGTTTTTATATATTTTAATATTCACTGAACATGTGGCTGTGTGTGTGCGTTTGCCACAATTCCGCAACAAAAAGTAATTAAAAATTGCAAACAATCAATATGCAAGCCAAATATAATAATATTTAAAGGGAATCTGTCAATAAACATGTGTGGCAGGAGAATTGCGTTCACTGTTCACCAGACGTTAACACAAACATATTTTCGGTGTGGTAAAGTCATTCAAATTACAATGTTAACCCGTCAAGAACACGGAGAGAAAATTACTACGAACTCACTTCGATTTACAGTCGCATTTCACACACACATACATATTCTCTCACACCGCGAATTGCGTCAACAGGTGGGTTTATGGTTACAATATAATTTGTTGTTGTTTCTCAATCATTCATATCCTAGTTCGAATGTTCGTGACAGCCAGTTTGATGTGCAAATAAGTCGGCTTGCCCTGACTTTCTGTGATAAGCAAAACAATTTGTTAACTGCAATGAAAACTAATGTGATATGTGACCGAGCAGAAAATACAAAGTTGAATGAAGAAAAAACAAAAAAGTAATAAAAAATTCTGTGTGCCAGGTTGGTAAACGTCACTTAGCATTGAGGAATGTTCTATTGCATAGACTACTTAGAGTGACAAGTGACAGTTGACAGTTAACGGCTCGATAAATAATTAACTTTAAAATTATTCATTAATGATTTTTCGTCGATTTTAAAGTTCTATAATTCATATATCAATTAAGTGAAAAATTCAGAAATTATTTTCCTTTCCTGCAAAATCAGTTTTTTTATTTCGAAATAAGCGAAGCTTTTAAGGGTTAAATACTTTTAAATTGTATTCTGATTAAAGAGTAGGTTAATAACATAAAAAAGAGGTGCACATTTGTAGAGAGGTGGTCTCACCATTAACAATACTCGTAAACTGAGAACTTAGATGACAAGCCAAAAAGAGGGTGGAATTACGTGACATCTAAAAGTGAGGACACATTTTAATGGTAAGCTTTACGTGACCACAAGTGTATATAAAATGATCAGGATGACGAGACGGGTTAAATTCAGAATGTCTGTCCGCCCGTCCATATAAGTAAGTAAAAAGATGGACGAGCTCGTAGATGGGCGCAATTAGACCGCAGCTAAGCTCACACGAAGTCACTAATTGGTTCCTAAACCATTAAAGCATTAATATGAGCATAAATCCTACAAAAACCCCTTCCGCAGTGTTAAGCTGGAAAAAATCGGATTATAATCCCGTCCATCTATAAAATTATGGAACAGATTGAGCAAGACCGTGACATAAGCAGCCATGACTTAGCTAAGGAACCGAACATTCATTACCAAACGGTTCTAAACCATTTAGAAAAATCTGGCTACAAAGCTCGATGTTTGGGTACCACCTGCATTGTCTGTGAAAAATTTGATGGACTGAAATAATATCTAGAATTCTTTGCTGAAACGAATTGAAATCGAACCATTTCAGGAGACGAAAAGTGGTTCAAATACGACAACAATATGCGAAAAAGATCATCTAAAGGTTATGATGAGTGTTTGGTAAGATTGGAAAGGAATCATCTACTATGAGCTGCTCCAACATGGTCTAACCATTGATTCTAAATTTTACTGCTAACAAGCGAAAAAAACGAACAGAACTGATCAACAGCAAGGGCTTGGTCTTCCATCAACACAACACTAGACCATACACATCTTTGATGGCTCGGCAAAAATTGAAAGAGCTTGACTGGGATGTTTTGATGCATCCATCATATATTCCTTACCTTGCAACATCGTACTATCATTTGTTTTGGTGAATGCAAAACTTCCTTAATGGAGTAAAGTTGGTTTCAAAAGAAGCCTGCAAAAATTATTGTCGCAGACTTTCGCCGAGAAACCAGAAAAGTTTTACACTGATGGAATAATGTCTCTAGCGGAAAAATGACAAAAAGTGGTCAACGAAAATGGTACCCATTTGGTTCATTAAAGTTCATTACAAATATAAAAATATAATTTGACGTTTGATTAGAAATACATACGAAAAGCCTTTTTCGACTACCCAGCAGACTTTTCAGTACTCATTTAATTAAACTTTTATTGCAATTATATATTTTTTATTTTTTAGTTTATAGCCGGCTTCCTTTATTATCTTTTTTGCGTAGTTTTCCGTTTGCGAGTTGGTCTTTTTGAAGATCAGAAGTGTCCACGCGGTGATAATTTTTTGCGGAAATTTCTCTGAATCGATTTGTTTGTTTTTCTTGGTGGCAACTTCATTAATTGTGAAACTCTTTTTTCTATTTGCGTCCTTCTGAACATGCGGCCAGCGAGCAGCATTTCTCATAGTTCTGAACACTCTTTCCTCTAGTGCTGCAGTTGGAATACCATGTAGGATAACTGATTCAATTGATGGGCTTGGCACTTTTTCGGCATGTGCCTGTTCGTTTGTTGTGATTTCGTTATTGCGTTTGGTTATATTCGACATTTGTCACAAATATGCATTTCTGCTTATCGACGATTGATAATTAAAGCTTTCTTGTGCTGCCTTTTTTCGCATTCGATATCTAGTCGGTCTAGTTCTTTATACATAAAAAATATGTTCATAAATAATTCTTTTACGGCTTTCCATTCCTCGCTATCATCTTCCATAGCTTGTAGCGCGTCCATCTCATGAACAGTGAGCTGCATATTTAAAATTGGTACTTTCAGTCGGTTGCTGTACACTTGCAAATCGTCGAACTCTTTCCGCGTCTGTTGTGTCCTTTCCTGTTGCGAGTTTGCAACTGTTACTTCCCGTTTCAAACGGTTGCGGAACGATTGCTCCCTTCTAAGTTTTAGGTATTCATAAGACTTTAGTCGATACATTTTTGGTTTGATATTTTCATATTTTGATTTGGCTAATCCCAAAGAGTTTTCGAAATAAGGAGAAGCACCATGCCTCATTTCGTTGCGATGTAAGAAAATGGTGTACCAAAGCGATCCTGGATGCATTGGCAGCAGCTTTTCGAATGCCGAGACATGGTTTTTTGTCATTTCAAACATTTTAACGTTGTATACTGTTCAATGGCAGTGATTGACGGATACTGACAGTTGTGTGGCATGAGTGTCCCGTTTTTATAGTCGTACCGCCGAGGATATTACATTTATTTTCCACCTGCCTGCTGAGTGGAGGTAGAAAGGCTTACAAATATTTATAGTTATTGAGGGCGTAACTTTTACAGGAAGTTTTTACACAAATCCTTACACATTTCATTTACCTGCGTGTAAATTCTAAGAATATTGGTGCTTTATGTCTGCAGGTAGATCCGTAGAATAAAAGTGCTGGTTCATAAACGAACACCTTTGAATTACTTCTCCTCGGACAACACCTTTGTATTCTTGTTTTTCGAAACAGTTTGTTGACAACATTCGGAACTTGTTTTGAGACATATTATGGGTATTTATTTATTTATTCAGAAATTTTTAGTTTTTCGTTTATGTTTTGTACGATATCATAATGCAAATACTGGTATGTTTAATATAAGAGAAATATTTTAAATAAGGATCACCTTGATTTTTGAACGTCTTTGGCGTAGTTGTTTTTGCTTTCGGTACTAAATTCAAAAAGAGTCCATTACTAGTAGATTCGCGTTTACTGCTATTTCACTTAAACTTAAACCCAAAGGTATAAATATACCTAACTTTTTATCTTTCTCTTCCTTTTCATGGTATAAATCGCTGCTGCCAAAGGATATTCCCATTGTTATCGCCGGCAATAAATCTGATCTGGCCAATACACACCGAGAGGTGCGACTGGAAGAAGTCGCAGACTGGGTCTTCAGTGAATTACCGCGACTAAGGTGAGTTCAGTCAAACCTAAATTTATTTATAACCATAAGTCTGTGTGTCTACCTCTGTGTAGAATATTTTTACCCCTCATAACGGCATATTTTTGCGGTTTTTGGGTCTGAAAAAACACAAAATATTTTTCAATACATATTTCATTGCTTTTGCTTTCTTCATGGCGTCGTCTCGTTATGATTTATGTGGTAAATCCGAAACGGCTCCCACCTCCTGCGGTCGGTAACACATTTGATAGTGTGTGTGTATGAGTATTTAAATGTACAGAATTGTGTTTTGAACTAACGTGTGCATCAAAATGAGAAAAGAAATTTGTTTATACGAACAAACCGTTTGTGGGCGAGCGAGTTGCGATTTTCAATTGACTGAGATACAGTTATGCATATTGCAGCCGATAACAGTTAATATGCTCGATTCGGCATAGCAACAAAAGCGAAATAAATGTTCGAATGAGTGCGTACTACATATGCAGAGTGGTTCATATGGTAAATTAAGTATTTATTAAAAGAAAGTTTGTAACTGGCTTCATAACAGGGCAATATTTGTATTTATTTTTCATATATGTAGCTCTGATGACATTTTCCGATAAAAAATGTACCTTTTTCGACTTTGCAATTAAAATATCTAAATTATAAACTTTGCTCATGGGCAAATATATGGCACCAACATCCGGTTGAGACCCGAACAAAAGTTACCATCTTCTATAAAGTGTACAACTGCTGGCGTATGCCGATGATATTGATGTGCTCAACACCCGCGCCGTTCGTTTTGCTTTCTCCAGACTGGATAATGAAAAGAAGCCAATGGATCTAGTAGTGAACGAGGACAAGACGAAGTATCTGCTGTCATTAAACAAATAGTCGTCACACTGGCGACCTGGCTTCCACCTCACTGTTGACAGTCATAACTTCGAATTCGTAGATAACTTCGTCTATCTTGTAACCAGTATTATCACCAAACACAATGTTAGCGACGAAATCCAACGCAGAATTATTCTTGCCAACAGGTGGACGATGACAATATCTGAGGTGTCGACGTTGCGAGTTTTCGAGAGAGCTTCTGCGGCAGATTTATGATCTTTTGCGCATTGGCAACGGTGAATACGTCGCCAAATATCAAAAAGGAAGAACCACTGCGCGCTCTTGTATACTCAACTATAACCGCTACGCCAATAAAGGAAAAGAAGATGTAAAGTTTTATTTCGATAATGTCATTGGCTTCTGTTTACGAATTTCTTAATAAAGTAGTTTGAAGTGGGACAGCGGACCTACGCAAAATTGTGTAATGGAGCCGAGGGCAAATACAAAGTAAAAGCATACGAGATCTCTAATATTAAAATAAACCGTCATTATCGGGTGAGCTAACATATAGTATTTCCGTGTAATAACTATACGCCAGAGTACGCTAATTAAACAATTTATAGAATAATTACATTTTATGTCGTTTTTATCTAAATTTAGTTATTAACAAGGGAAAAAGTTCAGTGTGACCAACCTAATCAAAGAGGGAGGAGAACTATCGGTCGAGAAGGTGTGAAGGTAAAAGGAAAGGGTGTGTACTGACATCTCTTAACATGAACCGCAGTTAATCGGATTTCCACATGCACACATTTCTCGGTTGGTGGGTAATTCTGTCGCCGCCAGCAACAGTTGCAGCCGCGCTTGTGGAATCGTTGCAATCAGTGCAAGGCATTCCAAACATAGCGCCAAACGAAGTAATGCAACGCAATGTAGTAATTATTACAGGAAATCGAAAATGGAGGTTACCACTAAACCTTTCTCTCCATGCCCCCTCTCTGCGCTCTGCTCTTTTCTCTATGTGCTCACAACTGTTTTCCAAATGCTAGCGAACACGCAACAAATCAGCAGACCAAGTTAACAACAAAATAGAGAAAAGTAAAAGCAAAACAAAAACACACAAACAATCAAGTTCCAACTGTGACCATTTAAATGTGGCAACAACAATGCGGTGGCGATGGGAAGTAAAATTAAAATGCAAACAAAGTGGCGGTTAAGAAATGAAACTGTGGTTGCAAATTGCACATGCATACATACTTACTTACACTAGCAAACGCGGCAAATCCGCGGTTGGTGCAATCGGCAAAGAAACAACCGCAACAGACATTAGTAAAAGTTCTTGTTGTTGGTGTAGTATTTGTAGCGCCACAGTTGGCTTATAATGGGCGAAATGTACGCCAAAGAGAAATTACAAGATCAACAGGCAAGCTTGTTTTATCCGCTTCCCTGTGTCGCGCTGCATTTATATTTGAATAATGAAGCTGGATTTTGAAGAGAGAAAGGATGAAAGTTGAAGCATTAAATTATTATTTGCTTTTCATAGTTACTGTTTCGTAAGCAACAAAAATTAATACTACCTTAATAAGAAGCCACTTTCTTAACTGCGAAAGATATTGCTCTAATCCGAAAGTATCAAGTATTACTTTAATAAAGCTTAAATTCAAGTTAACTGATGTAAATTAGTTTTCTTGCGCTTAAAATATTTTCTGCTGACTGTGACGTACCTTTTCCATAGCTTGTTTTGGCCTTAAAAACATTCCTTATACTCAGAAAATGCTCCACAGTTATGATCGATCGATCGGGTCTTCCATTATTTCTATTATTCTCAACTATTAAAACCTGTTACTAATATCAGTTTTGTGAGTGTTTTGAATTGAAAAGAAAGGCGAGGAGTCATACCATCTGATCAAATATGACCCGACATTGAGCGTCTAAACTAAAGCGATAAACAAGTGTTTCCTTAATAGATTTGTACAATCATTTTCATTGTTGTGAGCGATCTTCATGCACCAATTAGAGTGTGTGACAGCTGTTTATACACAAGATATAGCCGAGTTAACAACAGTGCGCCAGTCAGTCAGTTAGGTTCTTCTGCCCCTGGTCTTTCCAACAGAGAGGAGGTCCTCCTCTTTCCTGCTCCCCCTGGCGTGTACTGAATCGAATACACTCACAGCTGGAGTGTTTTCATCCATTCGACCGACGTGACTTAGCCAGCTTAGCTGCTGCCTCTTAGTTCGCGGAACTATGTAAATGTAGTGGTATATAAAATACGAATTCGCCGTTGCCAATGTGCAAAAGACCATAAAGCTTCCGTGGAACCTTTATCTCGAAAACTCGTAACGTCGACTCATCATCGTCCATGCCTCTGAACCAAATACCAGGACGAGGATAATGAATGACTTACAGAGTTTGGTCTTTGTTTGTTGAGAGAGCATTTTACTTTTCAATTGCCTATATAGTTCGAAGTATCATCTGTTGCCAACAGTTATTCTGCGTTGGATTTCGAGGCTGACATTATTGTTGATGTTAATGCTGGTTCCCAGAGAGACGATATTATGTACAACTTTGAAGTCATTGTACGCCAAGTTGTGAGTGCGACGGCTATTTGTTTGGTAGAGATATTTTTTCTTGCTCTATTTTACTACGAACCCATTCGCTTCGCTTCCTTACAAAGTCTAGAGAATTAACAGTAAACGGTGCGGTTGTTTTGGCCAAAGATATTGATGCCATCGGCATACGCTAGCTGCTTTTATCTCTTGTAGAAGATTTAGCTCTGCATCTCGAATTATTTTTTCCCGCAGTAGGTTAAAAAAGTCGCACGATAGGGAGTCGCCTTGTCTGAAACCTCGTCTGACATCGAACGGCTCGGAGAAGTCTTTCTCGATCTTGACGGAGCTTTTAGTATAGCTCAAGGTCCGTTTCCGCAGCCGTATAAGTTTTGCGGGGATACCAAATACAGACATAGCGACATCATTTCCAAAATTTGGCGCATGATGAATATCTTGCCAGTTGTTGATTTTCCAGACCTAAAACTACACTGATCACCTCCTATAAGTTTGTTGATGGCGGACTTTAATCTTTCACACAATACGCTCGATAGAACCTTACATGCGATGGTGAGGAGGCTTATCCTACGGTAGTTGGCGCAGACTGTGGGGTCTTCTTTTTTGTGGATTGGGCAGAGCACACTTAAATTCCAATAGTTTTAGTATGTTTTGGATATGAGTCACTCTGAGGGTTTTACAAAAGTACGAGTATGTTCCGGTTTTGAAACTTTCTGTTAGTCGCCGCAATTACCGATCTACCCATTACATTTACATGCTTAATTTGTTGAATGTTATTAATTTTCATCGCTAATCGTATAATTACTGTATTCAGTACCATTCGCATTCGCATGATCTTTGGAAAAAATTCTTTCTTTTATGTAAAATGAAAGTCAGCAGCAGACTTATACTAAACATATGTAACTGATAGTCTTCTTTTAATATTTGCACTACAAATTTCTGCCTGCAATAAGAGAAAGGTAAATTTAAATTTTTTGGTCCTGAGTTGCTAACAACATTGTTCTAATGTAGAGGAACCGTGAAAACCAATATAACCCAACTGCGGTTAAGATTTGCGCTGCTGCACTACCTCTTAAGAGTCTACATAGAGCCCAGCTCCGTCTGAAGAACAAGCTAACTCATGCAGATGGCAAACCTTTCAAAATAAAGTTTTTCGCACTATAGTGGTATGCGTTTTATGTATATAAGATATTATCGAGACCTAAAAATGGTCACTCTAAAGAAACTATAAAACTATCGTTACCTCAGTCGATTGGAGAACCATGGCGATTTTTTATTTTTCACCATATACGAGTATGCTTCATTAATGTATAGACATTCCCAAAATAGCATTTTAAAAATATCGCATAAATACATCTATATAAAATTGTTTACTTTCTGCTTAAATGGAGCACAACACTATGCGTCTCGCTTCCCTCTTCAACTCTTGGGATCTCTCGTATCCCACACGTATTTTGGATTGTAGTGTTGCGAGGCTGTCTTGTCTTGAATTAATTCATTCAGGGAGTTTGAATCCCATTGAATTCGGAATCGTCAAAATTACCCAAAGTATATGAGTATTTTATTTGAATTATATTCCAATTTAAGCTATATCAACACTGTGTGCCGTGTTTTGTTTTTTTTATTCTCTTGCTGATACGAAACAGTCTTAACATCTGTTGTTTTCTTAATTTTTGTTGAATAGCATGGGTAAATAAAACCAAACTTATTTAGTGAACTGATAGTTTTTCAAGTCTTTGAACGAGTACAGTCCTGTTCCCCCCGCCATATTGCCAAGATATTACATTGTCCCATTATGACACACGGTTAACTTCCGAAGCAGTTGCACTCCTAAGACTTTCAGCGATTTTCATCTATCTTGTAAACAGACGTCCATTTAAAGTTCCCTTTATTTTTGAGAATATGAAAAAGCCACATCGAGCCATGTCTGGCATATGAAGGCAAAAGCACCATTACAGTTATTCTCGATCACACCTCATAGGTACAAACATTTGCTTACCACCGATTAATTCCACACTCATACATTAGACCAATGTATTCTCACCCTTTACTATACCGTTTCTGAGGAAACCAAAAACTTACAAGCATTTACTAGATATTTATTCATATGCACAATTCTTAACCAAGCACCAGTAGGCATCAGCAGGCACCAACCGGCAGGTACACAGAATCATTTACACCGTCTTTGGTAAACCGCTTGCAGCTGTCACAAAGCCACAATCTGCCCGTAGCCTCCGTTCACCGCGTAGTTTTCTGATATTCGTTTCAACTTTCGCGCTTTTGTTTTCTTCCTCTTTCCCTTTAACCTTTAATTTGTAAAGGGTGATTTTTTAAGAGCTTGATAACTTTTTAAAAAAAAAAAACGCATAAAATTTGCAAAATCTCATCGGTTATTTATTTGAAACGTTAGATTGGTTCATGACATTTACTTTTTGAAGATAATTTCATTTAAATATTGACCGCGGCTGCGTCTTAGGTGGTCCATTCGGAAAGTCCAATTTTGGGCAACTTTTTCGAGCATTTCGGCCGGAATAGCCCGAATTTCTTCGGAAATGTTGTCTTCCAAAGCTGGAATAGTTGCTGGCTTATTTCTGTAGACTTTAGACTTGACGTAGCCCCACAAAAAATAGTCTAAAGGCGTTAAATCGCATGATCTTGGTGGCCAACTTACGGGCCCATTTCTTGAGATGAATTGTTGTCCGAAGTTTTCCCTCAAAATGGCCATAGAATCGCGAGCTGTGTGGCATGTAGCGCCATCTTATTGAAACCACATGTCAACCAAGTTCAGTTCTTCCATTTTTGGCAACAAAAAGTTTGTTAGCATCGAACGATAGCGATCGCCATTCACCGTAACGTTGCGTCCAACAGCATCTTTTGAAAAAATACGGTCCAATGATTCCACCAGCGTACAAACCACACCAAACAGTGCATTTTTCGGGATGCATGGGCAGTTCTTGAACGGCTTCTGGTTGCTCTTCACCCCAAATGCGGCAATTTTTTCTTATTTACGTAGCCATTCAACCAGAAGTGAGCCTCATCGCTGAACAAAACACGCGCGCGAAACACATTTCGAACCGAACACTGATTTTGGTAATAAAATTCAATGATTTGCAAGCGTTGCTCGTTAGTAAGTCTATTCATGATGAAATGTCAAAGCATACTGAGCATCTTTCTCTTTGACACCATGTCTGAAATCCCACGTGATCTGTCAAATACTAATGCATGAAAATCCTAACCTCAAAAAAATCACCCGTTATTTTTCTGTGCCTGTGCAATTGCCGCAGCGTCTGTACAGTTGCTCCACAAATTTAATTGCAGCAAACACAGCGCCAATAGCAGTTATAACACCGAGATCCACGGTATACATATGTAGGTGTGTGCCACAGCAACTGCCACAAAGGTTGCCACAGGAGTTGCAGCTGCCACAAGAGTTCAGTATGCCATTGCTTTGGTGCGTTTCTCCGCATGTTTTTCTCTTTTTACTTTTGCACAGCCTGTCATGGTCATGGTTTAGCACTTCTACATCTTTTACACTTTGCTGCACTCTGAGGTTTCATATTTCACCGCATTGTGCTTCCCATCGCTGTTTCTGGTCCTTCTTCACCTGCTGCTTGTGAATTTAACAGCAATTTGTTGTTGTTATTATTTGAGTTTATTGCTACACTTGCAACTTGGCATTCATTAGTTTGGTATTTTATTTTATGTGCACCGTTATTTGCAGCATGCAGCTGCACGAGCAGTTATTTGGCGGTGTTGTTGTGTCGCCGAGTATTTTACTTGAAATCAGCAAACCTCACGCAATCTCAACTATAACAACGCACAAATATATATACTCACTCGAACACAATCGTATATATATGTATCATTAAACAAGGGCAGTTTGATAAATCTGAATTAAAGTCAAATCTGCTCTTTTTTGCTTTTGGTGTTGATGCTGGTTCCAAGATAGCCGAAGTTTCCTACGACTTCATAAACATGACTTTCAACAGTGAAGTGGGAGCCAAGTAGCGAGTGCGTAACTGATTGTTAAAAGACAGGACATATTTCGACTTGCCCTCGTTCACCACCAGACCCATTTACTTCGCTCCTTTATTCATTCTGGAGAAAGAAGGACTAACGGCGCAGTTGTTGGGACCAATGATATCAATATCAACGGCCAGCAGCATCGTAGAGGTCCATCTCGATTCCAGGAACTTTTGATATTGCTCAACGTCAGTTTACGCATCCGTATTAGTTTTGCGGGAATACCAAATACAGACATCGCGGCGTAATGGCAGCTTCTTTTCGTGCTGTCAAAAGCAGCTTTGAAATCGACGAAGAGGTGATGCGTGTGGATTCTCTTTTCACGTCAGTTGTTTTCCAGCCCTGAAACCACACACTGCTGAGGTCAAATCAGTTTGTTGAAGGCGGGCTTTATTATTTTACACAGTACTCTCGATAGAACCTTAAGCCTTATTGAGGAGGCTTATCCCGCGGTAGTTGGCGCAGATTGTGGAGTCTCCCTTTTTGTGGATTGGGCAGAGCACACTTTAATTCCAATCGTTGGGTAAGCTATCGTCCGACCATATTTTTCAAAGAAGCTGATGCATCTGCTCTTTATCAGTTATTCGCCGCCGTGTTTGAGTAACTCGGCCGGCAAACCATTGGTCCCCGCCGCCTTATTGTTCTTCAGACTGATAACTGTTATTCGAACTAACTACTTTATGGTCGGGTAATGCAATGTCTGTTCAATGAGATCTATTGGGAAATCGTATTCGCCATCTCCTGGTGTTATGCCGTCATTGGCATTTAGGAGACTGGAAAAATATTCCCTCCATAATTTCAGTTGGTTCTGGGCATCAGTCACTAGAAGACTTCTGTGGGTTCTACAAGTGTATGCTTCGGTCTTGAAACCTTCAGTTAGCCGCGACCTCTTTTCGTAGAATTTTCGATCATTACTTCTGTCAGTCAGCCACTAGACAATCTGATATCCACCAAATGAAAATCTTTGCCACCAATATAGCATTCAGTATTCGTCGATACATCAGCTAAAAGCATGAAGGACTTATTCGATTTGAAAGGCAGGGCAAGGGCGTTCTCTTTTTAGAGGCTCTGCTAAAGGGCAGGTAATTGTACTATAATACCATAAAGATAGATTCGAGGATTGTGACGCGATACATTGAAACTTGGTTTTTTTCTACAAACTGATCGATCGATAATTCCGAACTCGTATAAGAAGTATAACTTCAAAAAAAAATTTAGTTTGTCAAAACGATGTATCTGTTGACAAAGCATTCCTCATCCTTCATTTTCAAATTCAAAATGATGTATCTGTTGAGAAAAAGCGAAAATAGCTGATTCTGTACGGAAACTGGTCGCATTTTCCTTATGCAAATGACGTTTGGAAAAACTTAACGAAACATGATGTAAAGTACATTATGGTTGCAATATACAATTTGTGTGTATTCGGACAGTTGCTTACGCTGGTTTAAGCTAACTTATGCACATTATAGTTAGGCCGTAAGGTTTTAAAGGCAAAAAAAGGAGATATTTGTGTTTTTTGCGGCGACATGCGTAATATAATTTTATTAAATTTAATGATATACTGCGTATATTGTACAACTTTTGAAGTAAGTATGTGATGAAGGATTCATCTGAATCTTTCGATCGGAAACGTTTTAAAACAGTTTAGGAAACTCTAAATTTATAGAAATAGAATTCAGAATTAAACAAAAAATGTATTACGCAACATGGCAAAAGCCTCTAAATACATATGCGTTGTGTGAAAATAGCACTGCCAATAATAGTCAAAATATTTAATTATTTATCAATATTTATTTTGGCGTCTTCCAAGTAATCCCCAATAAGTGTAATATATTTATGCTATGGGTATCGGGGCGAATCGAGCAAGAAAGCGTTTCATACTAAAATTACGAGCTCTCTTACCATCTCTGTAACACTCACCTGACGATTTCAAGCACCATATCCCTCACTTTTTAAATATTTTCAACAATTGAAGAGGTCGAAGGTCGACGGTTCTTGAAGGCTTTGTACCGCTCGTAGGCTTTTTTTGTGATAAATACAAAATTTGAGGCAAATTCTTTGTTCGATATTTTTAGCTAAATATTGAACAAATCGTACCGCACTACTGAGTTGGACCGGCTTAAGCAGCTGCTGTAAACAAACTGGTTGGCAGTGTAAGGACAACTCAAAAAAATACATTTGTTTTTGAAATATATGAATTTACTCGGGAAATTTAATTATAATCTCCGGTTGCTTTTTCGTCACAACATATATTGATGTTCCTTGTATCGTTTCTTGCGTTATAAAATATCTTGGCAGCTTTCCTGACCAGGCATATGCCTGGTATATACTGCAGTACTCTGGCAGTTTTAAGGGTCACCTGAGATCTAGCTATAGCCAGTTTTAATTCATTCATCTTGACGTTGAAGGTTCCGCTGGTGAGTCGTGTTCTTTTTCACCTTTGACTATGTGGTATATCCACCGACCTACTGATTTTGGTCATTTTAAAACAGAGTTGCCACACACTAGCAGTTATAACCCAAAAGCAAATAATTAATGAAAATATTTACATCTTTCATATTAACACATTTTTCACTTAACCTCAAAATTTATTAGAAAAGTGCAAATATCAACATTTTTGGTATTATTTTTTATTTTTATTTTTTTCTTATAAAAAAATTCTTTCACGAAATTTCGGTTGCACTTTCTCTTTTATGTTCCGAATGCATTTTATTATTTCTAGACAAAAACTATTTAACTCACTCATATCTTTTATTTATGCTCATATCTTGAATAAATACGACAACGTGTCTGCCTTAATAAATCACTGCAAGATAACAAAGGTTGAAGGTAACCACCGCACAATAGCTTGAAATTATTATATAATTTATAATTAAATTTTAATTAAGCCCTAAATGAATCAAACAGTGATCGGCAAAGTGGTATAAACCACGACATTTTTTATGGAATACTTACAAGGCGGCTGCCGGAATCGCACATAATTGTTTTTGTAACAAAATTCGTATTGTATGTCGGTATTTCTGTAGTGGCTGCATTTTTGCCATGCTCTAAAGTACCATTGCACTTTAATCTTCACTTAGTTCTTGCATTATTACCAGCGCTCCGAGCACATGTCTTTCCGCCTGTCCACCTCTGTACGCCAGTCCATCCGTCCGTCTGTCCACTTGTTTGTCGACTTTACTGACATGTGCGCATACTGTGCACCAATGAAATGCCAACAGCAAAACAAAGGGAAGCCGCAACAACCGCCTACTCGCCACTCGCATTCAAGTGTATTTCAAACGAAAACATATTTAAGTGCATATGAATATGTGTAAAATAGGACCTTGGATATCTATATGTATGTGTATGTGTAAATGTGTGCGTGCGTGAATGATTTGAAGTGGATGGTGAGTTGGCCAGTGGTACTTCATTCATTTATATGCACACATTCGGAACAGTTCCCAGTCTTAATTATATCTGTGTGTGTAGCAGGTGTTTGTTGCAATTATGCAGATATGAAATCTGTAGTCCATATTTTCATGTTCACATATACATATTAATATAAATTCTCAAACATGTTAAACGTGGCCTACAATTGAGTATAATATTTTAAAAGTATTTTCCAAAGTCAAAATGCTTGTTAGGATAACAGCCCTTGGTATTAATGAGTGGTCACGGCTCTGTGATTATAAAAAGATTCTATTATGATACAAGGGCTAAATAGCAAAGTTTACGGCAAACATCAAATTGGGGATTCCGCATGAAATCACAGAATCTTTGACTTCTATTTCCAATTTCGCTGATTTCAATTTATTTTGGATCTCCGACTTCTACTCAAGTAGCAAGTGTTTAATAGTGTTTAATAAATCAAGAACAATACTGCTGTAGTTTTATAAATACTGAAAAGTCTTCAATAGTCAATTTTAAAACTTTTGCGACAAGCCGGAATTTTATTGTTTTTACTCATATGAACTACGGAATTGAGAGCAGTGTTTACCATCTTCTATCTTAGTTGAATACCGTTAATAACAAAATAAATCTCTTTCGCCAACCCAAATAAGGATCCCCAGGAACTTTCCGAAGCCAGTGAGGAATAAATAATTTGTAGACCCAAATTTATAAATGTAGAAGGAATGGTAATTCGTGACTTAATTATAAAAGTCTTATAATACTACAACAAAAATTAATGTTAACAACAATAATAAAATATATTATTGTCATTTTTGGAGTTGTAAAAGTAAATCTAAAGACCAAATTCTACAAATCACTCATCATCCACGTCTTGCTATATGGTGCAGAGGCATAGATGAGGTCAACATCTGATGAGTCGGCGTTAGAAAGAAAGGTTCCGCAGTAGATTTATGGTACTTTATACATAGGCAACGACGAATACCGCAGTCCATGGAACGATAAGTTGTGCGAGATATACGAGTACGACGGCATTGACATAGTTCAGCGGATTAGAAGACAGCATCTACACTGTCTTGGTAATGTCGTCCAAATGAATGAAAACACTAGAGCTCTGAGAGTATTCAAGTACTCGCCGCGTGAGGCAGATGAAGAAGAAGCCCTCCACTACCTCGGATGTTTTTTTTTCTATCTAGGCTGTGTTAAGTTACAAGGTGCGTTCCAAAGTAAACAAGATCGATTGTCTAGTGAAAATTTCATGACTTTTTATCGATTGGAAGGGAATTTATCGAACATCTCCAAAACATCGAAAGTTAGCGTTTGTTGCACGCTAATGCGCCTTCTAGTCTATCTACGCCTGTGACCGATTATTTAACTAAAAATCACATTTTAACCATTAACCACTTACCGTATTCACCTGATATGGCACTGTGCAACTTCTTCCTTTTCGGAAAAATGATTTGCTCATGAAAGCAAAGCTTATGCAGACGTAGAGGCCATTCATACTGCGATACATCATACACGAGCTAAAACACTTGTTCGAAATGCTTTTGGACGGTGCAAAAAGCTGTATTAAAGCAGAAGGAGACTATTTTGAATAAAATTTGATTTTGCGAAAAAGCTATTTGTTCTGTTTTTGTTTAAGTCCTGTTTACTTTGGAAAGCTCTTTGTAGAAAGGACCTCAATTGGACAGCTTAGAACTGATCATTTGTTTTTATTAAAATACTTCGCTTCCAGATGTTATGTACTGATTTTTAAAGTGTTCGCATCTTACATTAATTGAGTATTAACAAACATATTGGCTATTAATTTTAAGTGCTTGGCAAAACTAATTCGCGTTTGAATTAAGCGTTATTAATTACAATGATTTATTACTTGAATATAAATATGCACGGATATGTACATACATACAAAGGTACAGCTATTTCTGAGTGCTCTCAACTAAGCATTAATGTAATAAATTAATGTTCCTCTGCAATTGAAAGTTTGTAATAACGAAAAGCTTTACAGAAATCGATAAATCGTAAATTTGTTTTGGTTAGATTGATAGTTCGAAAATTACAATATCTAGGAAGTAAGGAAGGACTAAGTTCAACCAGTGCGGATTAATATATAAAAATATACCAAAGGGGCTTTACTTGATTGTTAGAGGAAATGGTGATTGCAGACAATTTTGGTAATACATTGTGAAAAGTAGCCGGAAAATGCAAATAAAATATGAAATATTTAGTTATTAATCAACATTTATTTTGTCGCATTGGACTATACCATGAATGAAATCAATCTGTGAAATGGTTATTAAAATTCGGAGAAAGTATTGTTTTGAAAATAAACAACTCTAGCGAAATTCTTCTTCTTTTATATTGGCGTAGACACCGCTTACGCGATTATAGCCGAAACAACAATCGCGCGCCAGTCGTTTTTTCTTTTCACTACGTGGCGCCAATTGGATATTTCAAACGAAGCCTGGTCCTTCCAAGTGGAGTTCTTCCCCTTCCTCTGCATTCGGACAACATGATCTAACCAGCATAGCCGCTGTCTCTTAATTTGCTGAACTATGTTAATGTCGTCGTATAACTCATACTGCTCATCCTTCCATCGAAGTTCTTTTTCATTGGTACTGTTTTTTACGTGGCGGGTCCCAAACCCAGCGTACAATCCGACTTCTACTCAAAGTTTCGCCTTCTCACTTTAGCTCGCCCTCAAACGAATGTTCTTAGGCTACCCAGAGGATACTTGGTCAAAGACCTGAAGTCGTGAGCTGCATGAACCATATGTAAAAGAATCGTTTCTGGCCACTCCCAAGTGAATAGCGATCAGAGAAGTTTCCTCACTTGCGTGAACTTCTACACATGCCCCCATCTAACGGAGTTGCGGTGAAGAATAAACATGGTCACATAATCGTGGATATTGCCCATTGGCAATATAAATTCTATCCAAATTATGAGGATATGCCCTATTCTAGTATATGCTTGTTGCAACAGAATTTGGAGATATTTGGCTTACTTTTACTTTCAACTCCAAAACAACACCATCGTTTCTAAATACAATGGCGTCACTAGAACCTTTGGTCAAAGCACTTTCACCCCAAGAACTCCTAACTTGCTTTCTGTGACTTTTGACATTTATATCAGAGTTTCTGCTACGCAATCGATTTTTTCTACTTGCTTGTTGTCGACAAATACCGACAACGCTCTTCCTGGGCTTTGCACAGTATATTTCAGTTATTTCCCTGTATTTGGTTGTATTCACGCTCGACAGTTTGATGAGTGACGAGTGGCATTCCAGCGCAGCGGTTAGAGCGGGAAAAGAGAACGAGAGTAATTGCTCAAAAAAAGCATTTTTTATGGATAAGTGTTGGGGGGTATTCGGAATTCCTAGTTGGAGGCTATATTATAATTTTATTATTTTTATTTATGTTTTGCATGGTGAGTCATTTGATTTTTCAATAGTATAGTTAGCTAAGCTAAATATGTACATTTTACATTAATTATTGTGTTATGTAATTTCAGCCTGTACATGCGCATTTATTTGTCCCTTTCTTCCTTGGAAATATAAATATATATATATAATTATTATATTCCTCTAACGGCTTTAACGGCGTTCTTCGTGATGTTTTAAATTCCTTTAATATTTTTTTGTTGTTTTGTTTTTTGCAATTTTAATAGTTTATTTAATTCGATCTGCGACGCATTGGCACACTGCTGCTTATTTCTATAATTTTTCAACGTGGCTGTTGATTTCTACGACAAAGTTGCCTCATTAAATTTATCCAGCGTGGAAGATATAGTGTTGTGTGAATTGCGGGCAATTAAAAAGCTGGGTAATTAGCCAAAATATACCATTTTTATGCCTTGTTAATTTTTACAGTAATTCCACACAGCTTTTATTGTGGAATGTTTTTGGTTACATGTTTTTGTTTCACACTTTATACCCTGAACAGTGTATGTATATTATGTTTGCCACGAAATTTTTAAGACCCAACAAGAAGCGTCAGAAACCTTTTAAAGTGCATATACATAATCCATCAGCTTGGTGAGCCAAGTCAATTTAACAATATACATTAGAGCAGGTCGATTTACAAGGTCCCCAAAAAATTGAAAAATCTTGTATTCTAGGAATGTTCTACAAAAAAATCTGAAAAAATTATGCCTAAAATACTATTGGTCCAAAACCGGTTTCGGGCCAGCCCTTTTCAATGCGAAGGGATCATACAATTTTCACCACGTTTTTAGATACCCGAAGGAAATGTAATACATAGGTGCATTTTAATACTTTATTGGTCAATTTTCAAAATCAATTATCGGGTAACTATACTACATATCTCCTATACAACCGATCATTAAATTTTTTTAAAGGCCTTAAGGATTGCTATCTTGAGTCCGATTTTAAACCTTTTTAAGGCAAAGTTGTTTAGAATGACCCATAGAACATTTCCACATACAATATTTTATAGAAAAAAATTGATCCGCTCTAATGTCCACTCTGAAAAAGTCCAAAAATTTGCTAGGACAGTGGAGCTAATGTTAACCCTATCTATGTGGATGGATCCAAGATCCCTGAGCTTGTTTCTTCAAAATGCTAGGCAATGTAAAATCAGGTATTCTGGAGTTGCCAGTTTTATGTCGCAAAACCTCCTCATGCCTGTGTTGGACAGATGAATATTGAGCCTGCAGCGCACAGTGTCTGTTCGTTTGTGTATACGCGAATTAGTCCTTCAGTTTTTGTTCTATAGTTTGAAATTTTTTACTCGTTCTACCAATAGCTAATGCCATTAGAGAAAAGTTTTCCATAGATCTAAGATTTTTACTCTATCGAAAATTAATCATGTGTCTCAAAGTGTTATAATATTATAACCCTTCACAAAAGAAGTCTATTGGTTATGTTCAACAAACTGATCTACAAACCACGTGTGCTATATCAATCAAATTTGCTCTGAAAAAAATCTTTTTCGCACTCACTCCGGCACTGTAAAAATGGGTATAATCAGCTGATAATCAGATTATGCGTTTAAACATGGTCGAAATCAGACTATATAAACTCGAGCCGCAGATACCGAATATGTGACCCCCCGCTACGTACCTCTAGATATACTATTGAAATTCACAAATAATACTTTTATGAGAAATTTTTGACAGAAGCGTAAAAGCAGTTCAAAATTATACTTCCCATAACCCTCATTTATCTGAAATAAATCTTATGTAATCTAAGTATAATTCATACTAGATATAGAAAGAGGGCAAAGAGGGTTGTGTGCGTTTCAGTTGACGATTTTTAATAGCTACGGTAATGAGTTCAGTTGTACTGTATTCGGCTCCAATATGACATAAAATCATAGACCAACAAATGCATTGCATAGGCAGTTCCGCAGTACGGATGATATCCAGAGAGACGAATTTGCACGAACTTAGTATATAACTTATCCGGACTCATACGTCTCGGCTCTAATTGTCAATCGGATCCCATTCAGTTGTTACAACTGAAACGCATCGCAAAGGTCTTGGCCACAATGAAACGATATGATTCTTTACGTCAAAGACCAATAACAAGTTATTTCCAACCAAAATTTTGAAGTACATAGGCATTATGTAATTCATTATTTATCGTTATAGGTCGGTTTCTTTATATATCGTACATATCTATGAGTAATCTTATTACATAATAAAACTTTATTATATGTAATTTAAATATTGTTTGATTTGCTTTGAAATCGATTATCCGGATTTCGATTATACGGAATACCCCTGGTTTTATTTGATCCGGATTCGGGATTCTACTGTATACTGTATTCGGCTCCAATATGACATAAAATCATAGACCAACAAATGCATTGCATAGGCAGTTCTGCAGTACGGATGATATCCAGAGAGACGAATTGGCACGAATTTAATATATATCTTATCAGAGACGTCAACCGAAGCAAAAAGAGAGGGGAGAATTAAACGCATCGCAATATAGCAGCAACGGTGGCAAACTTCATCCAAAGAATGGTGGACTCACAGACTAAGGACAAAGAGCCAACATTAAATTTTGTTTTAAAATTGGTAAAACTTTTACTGAAACATTTCAATTGATGAAACAAGTTTATGGTGATGATTGCCTATCCCGTAGCAGAGTGCACGAATGGTTTCAACGTTTTCAAAGTGGCCGGAAATTCCATCGAATCTGTGCGTGAATTCATCAAAAATCAACCGAAATCATCATTGGAATTCATGGAAATGGAACTAAACATCTACAACGATGTATTGCATTTTGATCGAACATTTGGGCTTACGAAAGGTGTGTGCACGGTTTGTTCCACACAAATTGACTGATGATCAAAAATTACTCAGAATCCAACATTTGAAGAACGATATTTGACCAAAAATTACATTTTAACCATTAACCACTCTTCGTATTTATCTGATATGGCACCGTGCGACTTCTTACTTTTCGGAAGAATGCATTTGCTCATGAAAGGAAAGCGTTATGCAGACGTAAAGGCTATTCAAAAGGCTTGCACCGGCATACTGGCGGTCGTACCGGCCACGAAGCCAAAACACTCGTTCCACAGGTTTTTGGACTGTGCAAAAAGATGTATTGAAGCAGAAAGAGACTATTTCGAGTAAAAGAAATTGATTTTGCCGAAAAAAAAACCATTTGTTATGTTTTTGTTTTGGAACGCACGTTGTATTACAGTTTTATGTATGTCGAATAAGTCTGAGATCGGTTCACGAATTATCGCAGCTTCTATATACTAAATATAATGAATTGCTTTAGTTAACTAGGTCGCCATATGCCGGTTCAAGTGTGAATTATCTTCACAAAAATCTTCAGATGTTGGCAAAACTTTTTTATTAAACAAGTAAAGAATGGCTTATTTCAGATGTACCACTTTTCAATAAGCAAATTGCTAGAGTATAAAATTTCCAATTGTACCCGAACTTAACCCATTCTTACTTTTTGTTAATATTATTATACTTTATAAAGTAGAACTTAAATGAATTTTGAATTTGTGTATTAAAAACGGAAGTGATAAACGCAGTCATGCCGCCGCCAAGGCACACGCGAGTTGATTTTAAAATTTCGAGAAAAAAACTTTAAAATGAACGAATACGGGTCGAAATTTTTTAAACACCCAAGCACGTACATACATACTACACACATACTATATATGGCGCTGTGTTTTGCATGTTTTACACGCCAACCTCACCAAAAACATAGAAAGGAGAAACTTCACCCCCATCTGCTCTGAGCTTAAATGCGTCCGACTAAATCAGAGTTTAAGCTGAAAACCTAACACATGAACACAAACACACTCGCACAGACAGTCTGGATTCAAAAAAGTGTTGAAAGGGTTGCTGCTTGATAAAAGCATAAAAATCTCATACACATACACATACATATAAGTTTTCACTGTTAGGTGTATGTCTGTGTGCGCTATGTTGTCTAAAGTTTTTAAATTTTGTGGTTCTCGGTCTCGGCACGTGTTTCATACATAGACTTTCATATGCCTTCCTTTGCGGGTTTGTATTTATATATATAGCATGTGTGTTTATTATCATCATCGCATCGCAATATTTCAGCCAAGCAGTCAGTCAAGTGACTTCATTTCATTGTTTAGAAAACCCGAATAATTTTGCTAAGTAATTTTAAAAGAAATTGAAAGTGGTGCTCAAAAGAAAAGAGAAACTATTTATGCTGATAATATTATAGGATATCTATTATTTGGAAGAAAAAACTTAAAAGCTTTGGGTGTTTTGATGCTTTTTTGAAAAATGGGTTAAATGCAATTTACAGGGACGCACTTTTTATGAACATTTTTAAAAGTAGATTTCTGTAAATTTCCGTTGTAGAATCAAGTGTATATTTTTATCTTTTTTGGTGTGACTACTAAAGCTGGAAGGATGTTTTTATTTTTCGCCATCAAGTAAGGACACTTACTTCCCCTTTTAGATATTTCCCTTTAATTATTTACGGACAATTCATTACGGTCTATTACAGTGATGATATTTTACAAAAAATAGCTCTAAATTTCAGACTCGTTAAGTGGCAATTCTATTCCAAAATAAGTCTACTTAGAAGTCTATAGAATTTTTTCCGGGAAACTTTAATATTTTTAATTCAGACATGTTTAAATACTGTCAGAAATATTTTCTTTTTGTGTTCTTTTGCTATTATGCAAATCTATTACAGTATATATATTACAGCTTGTATTTCAGTATTAGCTTTTGATTAGGTTTATAGACTTAAATTTACTTGCATCTTTTCGAGAAAAATCTAGAATTCTTTACAAATTTTACTGGGCTTTGTGATGTCCTCTTTGATCTTTTACAGTCCTAAAAGCTTGCTGTTTCATCGTTAGCACCCACTTTTCCCTATACAATATTTGATATTTGTAAAAATCGATTCTCATTCTCTGTTTCCATAGATTAGATGATTAAATCAATTATTATGATCTTAGGGAGAAAACTAAGTTCCGCTTGCATAAACCTTAGATAGAATGTTGGAAGGTATTCGATTTACTTTGTTTTTAAGTTGTACGCAAACAAAGTTATGCATCATTGTGCTGTATTCATATAGTGCACTATGTCGTATGAGCAACACAGAATGTTTAAATCACTTGTATGAAAATATCAGATAATTTCAGATATAACTTTAACTGCGTTTAACTTTTTAAAGAATGTTAAAAAAAATATTCAGACTTTTTTGTAAAGTGAACAATTGTGTATTAGTATATTACTGATTCAAGGTTGTAGATTCAATTGCCTAATATAAATATCAAAAACTTTCAATCAATGGAAAAGGAAAACATTTTAGGCACGACTTAACCTACAGAATCTTCAGGGTGAGTTAAAAAAAAAAAAACAATCTACTTCGGAAATAACGTACGGCCCAGTGTAAGCACATGTATGCACTAACGCATGAACATTCCCTCACCCCTACACTTGCAAATTCCCTTTTAAGCATATTGCCTCTAAATTGCTTATTTCGTGAGACTGTATGAGTGGCTGCACACAACAACATTACTACCAGAAAATACTCAAATTGACTCAAAAGCGTAATAAATTATCAGGCTGCTGTTGCCAGTGGCACTACGAGAGCGCCTGATATTCTGGACAATAAAACATTCAAATAATATAGTGAGTGAGAATATTAGTTTGTTTGACACTTTTCAATGCCGCCTCGTAGAGCATGGAGAAATCAATAAAAATTTGCAATAACTTGTGTATGTGGTTGCTACTCGCACCAGTTGTTTGAGTGTCATACATATCTATATACATACATATTTGTATATTATGGTGGGTCTAAAAAAAGAATGTTGTTTTCACTTGGTACTCTGAAAATTAGCTTCTTCTTTCTTTCTCTAAGAAGGTCACTCCAAGTATAAGCTCTTAATTCTAATAGTAAAGTCCTTTGCCGCACGGTTTTTTATATTTTTTATTATCAAAAAGAATTTTTTTTACTCGCTTCCAACTACTTAAAAAAATATTTCGTTTCATAGGTTTTGGAAAAAATTGAATCCTCCACAAAATGGTCTACTACGATCTATGACACGAAATATTTTTTCAAGTAGTTGAAAACGAGATACAAATTTTTCCAACTGATAATAAGAAAAAATAGACAACCGTTAGGCACAGAACATTTTCGTTGCAATTAAAAGCTCATACTCTAAGACTCTCTCTTATGGCTGTCTGTCAATCACTTTTTCAGAGTATGAAGCAGAATAAAAGCATTTACGACTTGTTTTCGACCCACCCTAGTATACACAGTGTAGTGTTTGCCTACAACTTTACTACAAACTGTCCCAGGGAGCGTGCGAGTTTTGCACTCATGAATTTGTTTTTAACATCCCTTTCTGACATTCCCGGTATTTTCCACTTTATTGCCTTCGATCACAACGTAATATTCAACCAAAATTAGTACTTTTATGGTTTGTGGTTTTACTTGTTAGTTTATAAGCTTTCGTGCGCAATTTTGATGTAAATTGATATTTTTAATTTTACTTTCATGTAAACCGTTTAATTATTTCAAAATATCTCTTATAATTTATAAAATCTACGACATCTTTCTGTAAAATTCTCTAGCTTCAAATGTAACTATATTCATCATAATTAACACCGCTTGTCAAAAAATATTCGAAATATGAAGAACCTCTTGAAAATCAAATGAACTGAGTGACAATATATTTTAATATATATTTTGATGATTTAGCAGGCTCATATCTTAATGTATCCAAAGGAATCCTTTCTAAAAAACTGAATGGTCTGCTATGAAATTATAAACAGAAATTATAAAGTGGCTGGTATTATCATTTAAAAGGTATAAAGATATCTTCATTTTAATTTTGATTGGTTAATTTTTAAGGCTACCTATGCTATAGTAGCCCGATCTACGCAATATGTCGGCGTTATTTATAGTATATGTATAGCGGTATGCTACGCTAAATTTCGCGCAAATATCTTGTCAAATAAAATAGTTCTCCATATAAGGCTATGAGTTTGACCGTTCGCTGCTTGGAAATTTAATCGCATTTGCGAAATTTTACATAGATATCTCAAAACCTGAGGGACTACTTCCTAATATACCGATATACGAACATGACTAAATCGAACTCCTTATGCTAATCATATGTTATAGGGTCTCCGATGTTACCTTTTCAGTATTGCAAACCAGATTTAATGCA